>NC_041403.2:8501475-8568975 GCF_900747795.2 Erpetoichthys calabaricus | reverse complement strand
TAATAGTGTGGAGGAAAATCTTGATGTTCAATTGTGCGTCGAGATGACAAAATGCCTAGGAAATGCCAAATATAAAGCAAAAACGCTACTCATCCATTGGCCACTCTTACTGTCATGCATTGAGCCAAGAGACCAGAATGATCTTGTTATTTTTTGCTTTCCATTCCCAGACTTTCAGGACATCTTTGACTCCAGAACTGAAGAAAAGACAATTCAGTTGTATTCCTTTTCAAATTTTAAATCAAAATGTAAGTGGCACTGTACCCTTCAGATATGTATGCAGTGCTGATAAAATGTATTCAGTCCCTTTAGACTTTTTTACATTTTATTGCTATGAACCATTAAGTCATAGTAGGTTTAGTTTGCCATTTTTGACACTGATCAACAGAAAAACGCTGATTAATGTCAAAGTGAAAATAGACCCCTGTAAAATAATGTAAATTAATTTCAAAATATTAAAATGCAAAATAATTGTTCACATAAGTATTGATCACCTCCAGTCAGTATTTAGTACTTGAAATTTTACAAAACAAGTGCAAAATCAAGTTTCATCCTAAACACATCTATGTCTTAAGTATAAGTCTGTCATATGACCCATTTTGCACGAATTTGTCTTTTGTGGAATTTAAATGTTACTTATTTGCAAGAATTATTTGTAACTAGCCAAGCCGTGTACGCCGCATAATTATGTATTGATGAGTGAACACTTCCTGAAAGACACAGTTGTCCAAATGGGGTTTGTTTTGAGGATACGACTGTAGATGAATGAAAAGATGTAACTCTGGAGAGGGCAACATACTGTACAATACAGCATTTTACACGCTGCATACAGCGATTCACATCCGCGACAAACAAACTGTTTTACACATTGCATACACCGATTCACATCCGCAACAAACATGCCTCTTCTTAGATGGTCCTGCCGCGTCCACCCTCGTTCTTGAAGCATACACACCGCCTGGTCATGTGCCCGCTCGCAAGAGCAGGTCACGGAGACCCGCCCACCAACTGTAAGACCATGGCGTGTAAAACAGTTTGCGATGGTGGACGCGGTCGTGCGTCATAACCGAAAAGAATAACAAAAAGTCAACGTGGCTCAGAGGTGCATGTGGAGTGTAGCAGAGACGAACGCGAATGACGCCCTGTTTTGTGAGTTGCTGTGTCCGAGTTGGTGGGCGAGGCTCTGTGAGTTGTCGTCGTATCCAATGGTCTTCGAGTTGGTGGGCATGGCTATGTCCTGCGTGCTTCCATGGGTGTCTTGCTTGTGCTGACGCCGGCTTAGTGAATGATATATATAGATGCTTAGAAATGATTCACAAAAATGTATCATCAAAGGCACAAAGAGAAAATATTCAAATAAAAAAATAAATACGCTACAATTATTAAAATGTAAATGTAAATTCAAATTTTTAAAGGCTGCAAAAGAACAAAATGGTAGCATACAAAGGTAAGCAACACTATGCAAGGGAAAACAGTGCATTCCTTATACCAAATGTATATGATCCCTGTGTTTGATCAGTGAAACATGGGACTTTTTCGACAACAAGCAGGAGCACAGCTCTGGTGGGTCTTTCTTCATGTGTATGTTGGTGGAGAGCTTTTAGAACCTTTACATTTTCAGATCAAAGTTAAAATCAATGATATTGTAGTCCTGGCATGTGTTTTTGGGTTAAAATTAATTTTTCCTACTTCAAAGTTTCTTTTCTTGTTGTTATTAATAAGGCAGATACCTCTCATGCACCGTTGTTGTCAGTTACAATGTGCAATGACGTTGTTCCTTTCCATAATCCAAACCTATGCTGCACACCTCCCAAAATGCTTCACACTCCATGATGAAGACATAAAACTTAGCATTGAGAATGTGAAGTGCAAGCCAGGCAGGATGTGGTGGTGCATATCTGTAATCTTGGTTGACTGAGGTTGTAGAATCACTTTAGCTCATAAGACCTGGGTGTCAGTAGCATGTGTTGATTGGGTGTCTGTGCAAATCTACGGTAGGTATCGATATGGTGCTCCTGGGGGAACCATAGCTTCCAAGACTTTAATGGAGAGATGAACCTACCCAAGTCAGAAATGCAGCAGGTGATAGTCCCTATGGTAGTCAATAGTGGAATCCCACCTGTGAGCTAGCACTTTGACCTAGCCTAGGGGAGAAACTGGACACAGCCTTTAATTTTTTTTTGAAATGGTAATAATAATAATATATAGCACTTCTCTCTCTAGTCAAAGTGCTCCATGCTGGGAGGATCCAGGACGTGAACCCATGATCGCCTAAGTGTGAGGCAGCACAGCTACCAATAAACATTGTTGTCCTTTCCCAGCATTTCAATAATACAAGGACTGTTTACCTTTATCCCTTCTCATTACACTACCAAATTGTTACCCTTAGGTGTGATTTTGACCAAAATATTTCACACAATCACATTTGTTGTCACCTGGCTGTTTAAACCTCAGTTAAAATGAATGTTCTCCATCAAATTGCTTGTTTACTGTTGATTACATGTGTGTACGCAGTGCGATGTTTCACATTTTATGGTTCATGGATTATAACTAAATGTGTGTGTGCAGTAAACAGTAAAAACTGTTCTGTGTAATGACTTTAGCAAGGCATATATAATTGTCAAAAGGGAATTTATACATTGCTTTATTTTCTTCTTTAATCGATATTGCAACTTCCCATATAATGTTTCTCATTGAGGTGTGTTTAGTGATCTATTAATACCAGAAGCAGTTAAATTTCAACCAGGATTATGCTGATAGGACCTTTTGCAGGAACAAAAATTTTAATGATGGATGAACTGGCTTCTGTCTTCTTGATATAAGGATCACAAAATGAACTGTTTCCAAAATGAAATAAAAATTGTTATTTTTTTAATATGAGCAGCTGAAGAAAAAATTGATTCATTGTTGGTGTGAACATTTTACACAAAATAGGGCAATGTAAATGTAAAACACATTTCGGTACTTTTCTATTATCGTGACTAGGGAATCCATTCCTGGGCTCCCAATTATCGGGAGTCCCGGATTCCTGGACATTTTTCATTCCCACATTCCCGGGAATTAAACTGCTTGTAATTCATGGGAAAACGGGAACGGCCAAGCTCGTATATATAGCGTGTAAAAGTGTAAAAATCGATCAAGAAATAACAGAGTTATAGTTGAAAAAAATTAAGGTGGTGCCATTGCTGCTGCTTGCACTTCATCGGGCAACAGCTTTGAACAGCAACTTGAAATTGCAATGCGTCAGTCTGTTGCATCCGCATTATCTGTGCCAAGAAACTTGCCATCACAGAATGATGTCAAGAAACTGGATGCATCAGTAAAAGCTAAAATGGCGGTGTTTCAGAGCAATGGCAAGCGCGGGCGTTATTTAGAACAAGTGTATCAGTATCTGATGACTGTGCCGCCTACTTCAGTGGAGGCAGAGTGTGCTTTCTCAGCGGCTGATGTACTCTGCATGAAGGTGTGCTCTCGCAAGGGCGACCACACACTGGACATGTTGTGCTTTCTACACTCTTATTACCGCAACTAAAGATACATGTACTTATATGACAGCATGAACTGCTTGAAGATAAGGTTAGTCTTTTGTGTCAACATATTGCAGTAGTTTTATTAAAAATAAGTGTCAGTCATTCTAAAACCTTTCACATGTGAGATGCCCGTGTAATGTGTCATCCCCGGGAGCCCGAGTTCCCGGGAATGGATAAACCCGTCCGGGAATGGATTCCCTAATCGTGACGCAAAGACTGGACTACCCCAACTACAAATACTAACCTTAAAGTTAGTGGGGGTGGAGTATAGTTAACTATAGTTATACTATAACTATAGTTATAATTACCT
The DNA here is from genome assembly GCF_900747795.2 of Erpetoichthys calabaricus. Classification (NCBI taxonomy): domain Eukaryota; kingdom Metazoa; phylum Chordata; class Cladistia; order Polypteriformes; family Polypteridae; genus Erpetoichthys; species Erpetoichthys calabaricus. The sequence goes on along the minus strand of NC_041403.2, from coordinate 8,565,135 downwards.
ATAGGTCCCTAATGTTAATGCCCCCTTTGGGTGCCTAATCTTAAAATTCCTATTAGGAGCCTAATTGTAAGTTTTTCGTTTTCTTGTAAATATAGTTATAACTAAATCATAACTAAGAAGATCATAGTCATTTTCGGAGGTTTCATGAAGAAATCCAGTCATGGAACAGTCAAACACCGCCTGCAATACACTATTGGACTCTCAGGAAATGTTCTAAATTGGTTTACATCATACCTGACTGGCAGAACTGAGCATGTCGCCCTTGGCAGCGCAAAGTCCCACACCCACAACGTCACCTGTGGTGTTCCACAGGGCTCTGTGCTGGGCCCTATCCTTTTTACTATCTACATGCTCCCCCTTGGAACTGTCATTGGCAGACATGGTTTATCGTTCCATTGCTATGCCGATGACACTCAGCTTTACCTCAGGACTACTCCCACCTCCTCTACTGCTCCTCTGCCAACATCTACATTGTCTACCTGCCTGGAGGAGATAGAGGCATGGATGAGGCTCAATTTTCTTCAGTTGAACAGATTCAAAACAGAAGCCATCTTAGTTGGTACATCACATCATCTTCGCTCTTCTACCATCACCAGTATTACTTTCTCTGGCCAAAATATTCCTCTTTCCACATCTGTTACTAATTTGGGTGTTAGAATGGACTCCCAACTTACTTTTGACACCCACATCAAATATCTCTGTAAGTCATCTTTTTTCCATCTCAAGAACATCGCCAAACTCCGCCCATTACTCACCCTGGCAGATGCAGAGAAACTCGTCCATGCCTTTGTCTCTTCCAGGCTGGATTACTGTAATGCACCCCTCATTGGGATTCCTGGCAAGAGTATCCAGAGACACCAGTATATTCAGAACAGCGCTGCCAGGATCCTGATGAGGGTGCGAAAGTATGATCACATCACCCCAATCCTGAAAACCCTTCACTGACTCCCTGTTTCATTCAGAATAGAGTATAAGGTCTCCCTTCTTACCCACCAGTGCATTTATGGACATGCCCCTCTTTATCTACAGGAACTCCTTACCCCTCATAACTCCTTACGTTCCCTCCGCTCTGTACACACTAACACTCTTCAAGTCCCCAGAACTAAGCTCAGCAGCATGGGTGACAGGGCGTTTTCATTGGTGGCGCCGAGGCTGTGGAATGCCCTCCCTGATTACCTGAGAGCCCCACAGTCGACTGAGGCCTTTAAGCGAAACCTAAAAACTCATCTTTTTAGAAAGTCATTTTGTTAAAGTATTTTATAGACTCTTCTGTTCTTTTTTTTTTTTTTTTTAATTTTATTATTCTATTCTATTTTTACTCTGTAGCACTTTGGAATTGCTAAAATATAAAGTGCAATATAAATAAAATTTATTATTATGATTATTACTATTAAACAAGACTTGATTCTATTATGAACGAACGAGCACATGGAGATGTTTTTTTATTTCATTTAAAAGACCGCGTGTAAAGAACAGGAATATATTAGAATATGCTTTCGACTATTTTTGTCATTTTCTTCATCAAAAAAGCCAACATTTTAAACACACCCGAACACACTGTTTATACACAGGGTTGAAAGGGTGCCAGTTAGTATTCACACGAAGGAGTGGACCCAGGTTCAAAGCAGCGTGACTGTATGACTAATTTAGCAGCTTCCAGAATCCCCATTGACATTAGGTTCCACGTGAAGGACTGGCTTCTTTGTTCGAGAGACTTACGCTCGGAACCTAAAGATTGAATTCAATGCATGATTTCATAAAAGCCCGCGCAGACATTTCCTGTGCTGTGTTCAAGCAGGTCGTCGTTTGATTTATATTAGGGGAGGAACCGGCTATTTTTAACAGTCGCTGAAGTGCTGAATAGAAAGAAGATGTCTGGTCGTGGTAAAGGTGGAAAGGGGCTTGGTAAAGGTGGTGCTAAGCGTCATCGTAAAGTTCTGCGAGATAACATCCAAGGTATTACGAAGCCAGCTATCCGCCGTTTGGCTCGTCGCGGTGGTGTGAAGCGAATTTCCGGCTTGATTTATGAAGAGACTCGCGGTGTTCTGAAAGTGTTCTTGGAGAATGTTATTCGAGACGCTGTTACTTACACGGAGCATGCAAAGAGGAAGACCGTCACAGCTATGGATGTGGTATATGCTTTGAAAAGACAGGGACGTACGTTGTATGGCTTTGGAGGTTAAGCGATAAACAAAAGTTGAAGAAAATTACCCAAAGGCTCTTTTTAGAGCCACTCAAATTCTCTACTTTAAGAGCTTGTTTCATTCTACTCAATAGAATCATTTTCTTTGACATATCTCAAATTTTGTCCGTTGGTTTTAAAATTTGTTGGAAAAATATTTGGAGTGGTATCAGTCCTATTACTGAAAGGTTTAACTTTTCGGGCAGTAGATGGCCAGTAGACACCCGCTTTTCCTAAACTTGCATTTGGGGGGGGCCACGCTAACAGTGACTAAGATGCTGCTAGCTATGACGTACATAGCTCTACTTTTGAATTTTCCCCAAGTCTGTAGAAATCTTAGGTCAGGAATAATTAAAATATGCACTTGTGATGTCCTGCCGTACTTTTTTCTCGGATTTATGTACAGTGGTTCAAAGCCACCAATTTATGCAATTCACTAGACCCGTGCAGAGTGTGTAAAGATAAAACCTCACAAATAAGAGTTCTATTTTTTGATCTGATGCGTGGCTCTGAAAAGAGCCGTTTTTCGATTAGTTGAGATATTTACTTGGAGCTGGTATACTTAGTGACCGCCTTGGTGCCCTCGGACACAGCGTGTTTAGCAAGTTCTCCTGGTAGCAGAAGCCTCACAGCAGTTTGGATCTCCCGGGAAGAAATGGTCGAGCGCTTGTTGTAGTGCGCTAGACGAGAAGCCTCTCCGGCTATGCGCTCAAAAATATCATTCACAAACGAGTTCAGGATTCCCATCGCCTTAGAAGAAATGCCCGTATCGGGGTGAACTTGTTTCAGTACCTTGTACACATGTATGGAATAACTTTCCTTCCTGGACTTTCTGCGTTTCTTTCCTCCCTTCATTTGACTCTTAGAAACTGCTTTTTTAGAGCCCTTTTTGGGGGCAGGTGCGGCTTTCGGCTCAGGCATAACTAAACTCTGTCGCAAAAGAAAACTGAATAGAGTACTTTCTCGGGTTCCTCATTTTAAAGCATACAGAAACTGTGACAGCGTTGAGCGTGGCCACAACGAATGAATGAAGGGGACAAAATTCGCGCAGGCTCGTTTATTGCATTGGACTTTGTTTTCAAAGTACATTTCAAGGCTTTTCTTTCATTCACCACCGAATATTTCTATCTTCTTTAGATCAGTTATTACGCGTGCATTATAAAATATTTGTGATCGGCTCATCAAAGGAGACTTAGCAAAGAAACTCGCACATCATCGCAAGAGATAACATTCGCAGGGCTGAAGGAAAAAAGTGGCAGAAGCTCAATAAGACTAATCGGTTAAATGAAATAAAGGCTAGAGAGACAGAGATGTAGTATACAAAATTAAAATACATCTGTGCCGTGAAATCCGGGAAGAGACGTTATGTGTATGTATACATGTAAAACACCGGAACGATCAAAATAATAAAAAGTCACATTGTTCTTTTTGCACGGAGCGGTATTTTTTAACTTTATGGGTTGTTCAAAGGAGTTTGAAGGCCACGCCCTGGAGTCGCCGCAAGCCGAGTGACGTAAGAGCACATGCAAATCAGCAGTCAGTTCGTTCAGCTCCTCGCGCCCAAAGGAAGCATTTATAAGAGCGCAGCACAAGTGTCCGCTTGCATTATATTGCAGAAAATATTGTGTGCGTTTGAAAATAAATAAGTAAAAAGAACAAAAGAAATAAAAAAAAATGTCTGGAAGAGGAAAGACTGGTGGCAAAGCACGTGCTAAGGCTAAGACTCGCTCATCTCGAGCTGGGTTGCAGTTTCCCGTCGGTCGTGTTCACAGGCTCCTGAGAAAAGGCAACTATGCTGAGCGGGTGGGCGCTGGTGCTCCCGTCTACTTGGCTGCTGTTCTCGAGTATCTGACCGCTGAAATTCTCGAGTTAGCCGGCAATGCTGCCCGTGACAACAAGAAAACCAGGATCATTCCTCGTCATCTGCAGTTAGCTGTGCGTAACGACGAGGAGCTCAATAAGTTGTTGGGTGGCGTGACCATCGCTCAGGGTGGTGTGTTGCCAAACATTCAGGCTGTACTTCTGCCCAAGAAAACCGAGAAAGCAGCTAAGAGCAAGTAGATGAGGACGTTCCGTTTATTGACACCAACGGCTCTTTTCAGAGCCACCTATCTAATTACACTAAAGCTTTTTTCCATTGAGATTTTTTTTTGATCGAATCGCACTTACTAATAGTCTTTATTCTCGTCACTGGTGTTTTATTATGCATATTGATGCCCAATACTCTGTTTTCGGCATGTTACTTGATCTGCAAAGATTTATACTTCCATTTAATTTCTTGAATATCCTGTAAGGGCATGGTCTGGAGGTTCCTCTTGATCTAGTTTGAGATGTTTTCTGACCAGTATGGCAGAAGTCTGACTCTGATGATTGCTCTTCAGTTTGTTGGCCTGTTGAGACTGGAATTATGCCATCAACCACCTAGATTTTCTAATTCAGGTGGCATGAATCTTGGGTTCTGCACATTGTGGGACAGGCAGGATAACCTGAAGGGAGCAGTGGTAGTGCTGCTGCTTTGCAGTAAGGAGACTGTGGAAGATTGTGGGTTCGCTTCCCGGTTCCTCCCTGTGTGGATAGCGCTTTGAGTACTGAGAAAAGCGCTATATAAATGTAATGAATTATTATTAAAGAGCATGCGCTTGCAGCATCCATTTCCAAATTACGGCTTTGGGGGGTAAACCCAAGTTGTATAGTTAAAGATTACCTAGGATAAAATGAAGCATGTGGGCACACATTCAATATGGTAAACCCTACTTCACGTTCATTCCTGGAGCTCTGATACATGTGAAGATAAGGTAGCATTAATAATTGATAAGTAATGATTATCCAGTATGTGATGCTACATAACATTATGTCGATCACTTTTATTAAACATAGCTTTAATCAAGAAGAAATTTTCAGGAGAATTCAAAATAGATATGAATAGCAAATCTCTTGTTTTCTCTATTGTTTACTGCAATGAAGAGTAGCCATTGTGGGTAAATGGCTGGCTGAGGTTACAAGAGCAGGAGAAGAGAATTTCAAACCCTAAAAACAGATCTGCTGAAAATGTGTTCGATTATCTACAATGGCTGAGCTTTTTTTTTTTTTTTTTGTATATATTTGAGTCATACTTCAAGCATTTCAATTGAGGTAGGTGCATAAATGGATAGATAACTTCCTCCAAATGCACATAAGAATTACAAATATGATGAAAACTTGTGACTTGGGTAAACATCAAAGTGCAGTCACAGTGAGGCATTATAAAGGTATATTGTTGTAGGTATGAAGGAGATCCATTAGCGTTTCTTGATACAATTCTCCTGAATAATTTTTTGGCTGAAAATACATAATGATAGTGTGTTATGGAGAGGGTACAGTGGGTCAATAGTGAATTCCATAAATAAGCCTGCCTTATTAATCAGCTTTTAGATTCTCTGTACCTCTCTTGTCAGTCCGTCCATCAATTTTTGTAACCCTCTTATTCAGGTAAGTGCGACAGAGCATCTTGAGCCTATCCCAGCAGTCTTTAGTCACAAGGCAGGAATAACACTTGGACTGGGCACCAGTCCATTGCAGGGCAAGGGCAGACATACACCTACTTAGTACGTCTAATTGGGACACACTAATGAACTTTTTGTGCCATTTAACAATTTCAAGAGGGAACTAGTACATCTGGAGGAAATCCACACTAACACAGAGAAAATACAAACTCCACGCAGGGAACAAACAGGTCATGAACTTCAGTGTCCATGTTGCGAGGCAGCAGGGCTCCCATTGTGCCACCCTATCGCCTATCACAGTTTCATAATCCTTAAAAGATGTTACTACCAACATTAAAGGACTGCAATCTCCTAAGAGTAAAAAAAGAGCCTGTTCTGCCATTGTTTCTATTGTTCTTCTGTGTTACAATACCAGTCCACGCTGTCATTAGTCTGCACACTCAAGCACTTGTAGCATTCTGACATCCATACATCTACTCCTGGGCTGTAGAGCCTCTTTGGTGCAACACAAGTCAATAAACAGTTGTCTATCTATCTATCTTGGTTTTGCTGATATCAACTTGCAAACAATTCTCTTTGCTCCAAGAAACATGACCTGGGGCCTCACGCATAACGCCGTGCATAGAATTCGCACTATAACATGACGTAAGCACAAGTACCTCCCCCAGGATGCTTGGTGGCAGCTTCCCTGGCCGACGGTGATTCCCCAACCTCCCTCAGGGCTCAATGGGAGATAGAGTCCTCCACAGCAGGTTGGGGCCCGGGGTGGCTGTTTGGTTTCAACAGCCTGGCTGGATGAATGTTCAGCCCCACCCGGAAGTGCAATTAGGACCAGGTGGTCAAGCACCTGGAATGCTTCCGGGTGGGCTATAAAAAGGGCCAGCCACCACCACTCAAAGGGGCCAGTGTCGGGACGACGCCGCCACTACCACTACCACTACCACTACCACTACCACTACCACTACCACTTGAGGAGGAGGAGTGGTGGTGGTGGTAAAAGGGAGAACGGTGTTGTGGGACTGTTGGAAGAGTGCTTTTGGACTGTGTATTGCCTGTGGGTCACGGGGAAGACGTGCGCCCACGGGTGAAGAAAATAAAAGTCTATATTGGTTTTATACGTGCCTCTGTGTCGGGTCGGGTGTCTATATAGCGCCTTGTTACAAGGGGTTTAACAACTGCAGTTGGATGTAATGTTTACATCCACATGAATGGCACTGTTCCTGAGTCTCACAAACTCCACTCCATCGGGCAGATAATCCATTATCCTTCCATAGGAGAATACAGGTTTGGAGGTGTACATTGTAGCCTCAACCACAAACATGACTTCTCATGTGTATAACTGAAACATGTTATTTTCTCCCCTTTTAGTGTACTTCAGAGGAACAGTATTATGTTCAGTATCGCAAATTAACATCTGCTGCTTTAGTCCAATTCATGCAACTTCTCATTTCAAACTGTTGGACTGTGGATCAGTACACTGATACACTTTTAGGGAACTGGGTTCAAATTTTGCTTAGGTCACACAAGTCCTTTATGTTTTAATAATTTTTTTAGTCTTAATTTTCAGGTGTTCTTCTGGGTTGGTCAACTTGCTACTCAAAATGGGCCCAGCATGTCAGTTGAGTGTGGCTTGCAATTCAGTGACTTTTGGCAAAGTTACTATTCCTGTTTCACTCTTGAAGCTGCTGAATAAAGCCTCTCTCTTTACTTTCTCCACAACTCACAAGTTGCACTAAAGGCGGTCATCAAAAACTGATGTGTAGATCATAATTGCTCTCTGGAACTAGATTGTGGAACTTAGACTGAACCCTATTTGGTCCATCTGTGTATACGTTTATCTAATGGAAAAGCTGAACATGAAAGCAGAACTTGAAATAAAGTTAGTCATTGATAATTATGTGATGTTTTTCATTACTAAGTAAAATTCTATCTGTGCATTTTGTCATGTGCAATAATCAAACTTCTATTCTATGGTTGTGTGATATCTTAGTAAACCAGACTGGATCCGTCGAATGACAAATTTCTGATGGGCAAAATTAATATCTGAAGCATAATAGTTTTACACACAGGATTTTTGAAGAGAAGTTGTTTATTTTACAAGTGTTTCTCAAAGAAAACCTGATAGAAATAAAGCAAACACTACTCTTGCCGGTGTGTTACTTTCATCTTTCAGAAAGCTCGGATTTTCTGTAGATTTTTAATTAAAAGATCTAAGAACTTTTCAACATCAGTGACGAGCCTCTCTGTTATTATACCGGTTTGCTTCCAGTGTGAAAGAACGTGCAGTTGTCGAGTATTTGTAACGAAATTCGCGTTTCGCTTGTAACACATGAGAGCTCGTCCTTTACGCGTTACCAACTTTCTTTCTGACCGTTTAGCGGCACCTTCGTTTTAAGCGAGGGTACATGCCCTGTTTAACAACATGTTTCCCTTAACATGTTTCGAGAAAGCAAGGTTGGTTTTTCCGGCTTTTTTCTTTCTAAAAAGGGGATTTTGTGAAAGTAGAAAGCACACTTGTCAAATTTCTCGGCACTTGCAGCGCGCTGATTGAGTCTGCACGGTTCTCATCAGCCTAATATGAGCGGCCGAGACGCGCCTCGCTGCAGACTTTTACAGAGAAATCAAAGTGTGTTTGTTCGAAATGGCAGAAACAGCGCCAGCAACCGCTCCGGCTAAAGCGCCGAAGAAGAAAGCGAGCGCGAAGCCTAAAAAGATCGGCCCTAGCGTCTCTGATTTGATTGTCAAGGCTGTATCGGCTTCAAAAGAGCGCCACGGACTGTCTTTGGCTGGGCTCAAGAAGGCTCTTGCTGCTGGCGGCTACGATGTAGAGAAAAATAACGCCCGCGTGAAGCTGTCCGTAAAAAGTCTTGTGAGTAAAGGCTCTCTCGTGCAGACAAAGGGTACTGGCGCCTCCGGATCATTTAAAATCAATAAGAAACAGGCAGAGGCAAAGGAGAAAGGCACGAAGAAAAAGGCATCCCCGAAGAAGCCAGCAGCGAAAAAGCCTGCTGCCGCAAAAAAAGTAAAGAAACCGGCAGCTAAGAAACCCGCGACAGCCAAGAAAACTGTTAAGAAGCCTGCAGCAGCCAAGAAATCTGCCAAGAGCCCCAAGAAAGCGAAGCCGGCTGCCAAGCCCAAAAAGGCAGTGAAGAGCCCGAAAAAAGCCAAAGTAGCTAAGGCTAAAGCGGCCAAACCTAAAACTGTAAAGAGGGCTGCACCGAAAAAGAAGTGAGCGTGCACATTACCTGATATTCGTATACACAAACGGCTCTTTTAAGAGCCCCTATCTCCGCAAGAAAGGGCAAATCTATTGTGTAACACGTTTAAGGTCCGAGGACGCTATGGGTGTTGCTAGCCATGCGACCTAATGGCTGCGATTTTCGTCCCTCTCCCCTAAATTCAGTTTTGGTTGCTGCTTGTAATGGAGCACCCGCTCCTTGAACGCTCATTCGTGTTTTGTTTTAATGTACACTAAGATGTTTGGGACTTTCCTTGCTTTACAGCCTAGAAACTCGGTATAAGGGCGATGTGGCAACGCGAGGTTTACCTTCGTACAGTAAGAGGACTTTTCTCTTTGAAGAGTTTGTGGTGGCTCTAAAAAGAGCCTTTTTTATATAAAGTTGTGTCCTTATGCACGTTCACCACGAATGCGGCGAGCCAGCTGGATGTCCTTCGGCATTATGGTCACTCTCTTAGCGTGGATTGCGCACAGATTGGTGTCTTCAAACAGACCGACCAGGTAAGCCTCGCTGGATTCCTGCAAAGCCATGACTGCAGAGCTCTGGAAACGAAGATCCGTCTTGAAATCCTGGGCGATTTCCCTTACTAGTCTCTGGAAAGGCAGCTTGCGGATAAGCAGTTCAGTGGATTTCTGGTAACGACGGATCTCTCGCAGAGCTACAGTGCCGGGCCTGTAACGGTGAGGCTTCTTCACGCCACCGGTAGCAGGAGCGCTCTTACGAGCTGCTTTAGTGGCGAGCTGTTTTCGGGGAGCTTTGCCGCCAGTAGATTTACGAGCTGTCTGCTTTGTTCTTGCCATTTCAACAATTTACACGATCTGTAGAAACAAAAATGAACAGAGAAGAGTAGCTCAAAGCTCGTTATATTGAGGTTTTATTGTTTTTTGATTGGATGAAAGGAAAGGAGGGCGTGTACACTTGTAGGCTCTGCCTAGAAGTCTCCTTTCGATTGCTCATCCTAGAGCTCGGCGCGCAATTTGAACGCAGGCTTTGTTTCCGTGCCCTCGCTACCTAACGGCCGTCAACTATTCACACAAAACCAGCGCATTAAATGCCTCTTACCCTCCTTTATTACAATGTCTCATTTACCGTTAATGTTTTATTATGGACATAATGCACTCAAAGAACGCGATCGAGAATGAGAAAGGGGACGTAATTAAATACTGTCAGTAGTGTTCTGTTTCTTCCAGCTCCAAACTCTAGTCCTGGTGGCACAAGTGGCTGCAGGTTTTCATTCTATCCGTTTCCTTAATTAGTGACATGTTTTTGCGCCTAATTAACTTTTTAAATTAATTTTATATTAATTTCTCTTGAAGTATGACACCTTAACAGTTTTTTTTACTTAATTAGTAACCAAACAATGAGATACAAAATGAGCCAAAAAAAGAACCGCAAAACAAAACCAACATTGTCGTTTATAGACCTCCTGTAAATACAATATCTAAAAGAAAAGAAATGTGAAGGTCTCAGGAATGTTGATTTGCTCTGATCCCCAAAACATTTTAACTGTGCTCTTAGAAAAGAGAAAAATCAACAATTTTGGAAATGTCAGCTTATTGCACAGCGAGAACAGCAACAATGTCAACTTTATTTATATAGCACATTTAAAACATCGGAATGCTGTGGCCAAAGTGCTTTACAATAATAGAATTACAGAAAAACATACAATTAACATGAATAACATAAATAAAAGAAGTAATGTTGCATAATCACAGTGAGGAAACCATCAGTATTACTGAAGGTCACGGAATGCAAGTGAGTAGAAATGAGTCTTTAATCTTGTTTTAAACATTTCAATTGTAGACGACTCCTTTATGTGATGAGGTAAAGAGTTCCACAGACGAGGAGCAGCAGCTGCAAAAGCCCTGCCCCCCCTTAGTTTTACACTTAGTACGAGGGACAACAAGAGATAACTGACCAGAAGATCTACGCACTCTGGATGGCTGGTGTAAAACACATAATTCGGAAAAATAGGCAGGGGCAAGCCCATTTAAAGATTTAAAAACTAGCAACAAGATTTTAAAATCAATTCAAAAATTGACAGGCAGCCAGTGTAAATAAGCTAATATTGGAGAAACAGTCCTACTTTCTTGCCCCAACCAGAAAGCGAGTGGCAGCATTCTGGACCATCTGTAACCTGTGTATCAGGGATTTGCTAATCCCAGAATACAGCGAGTTGCAGTAATCAAGGCGAGAAAAGATAAAAGCAGCAGGAGTAGCTATCTCAAGATCCCTAGAAGATAAAAAAAAAAGGATTAATCTTACCTAATAGATGAAGCTGGAAAAAGCAACTCTTGGCTACAGAATTAACTTGTTTCTCAAAAGAGAGGTTACTGTCAAAGATTACACCAAGATTGTGGACTTGAGGTTTGCAAAAGACCAAGAAAGAGCAGAGAAGTCCAAGACCAATTTGGACTTTAGCTGATGGGCCCACTATAAGCACCTCCATTTTATTTTGATTCAGATCAAGAAAATTATTAGCCATCCAGGATCTTAGTTCAGAAAGACAGTTGTGCAGTTGATGTATTGCAGAGTTGCAGATGGGATTATAAACCTGTGTATCATCAGCATAGCATTGACAAGAAATGTTAAATTTCCTAAAAATATCTCCATTAGGGTGAAGGTATATAGAGAATAAGATAGGACCCAAAATGGATCCCTGAGGAACACCACATTTAAGAGGAGCAGTAGACGAAAAAGAGGAATTTAAAGTCACTGAAAAGTGTCTACCACTTAGATATGACCTGAACCAGTTAAGAGCAGCCCCTTTAAGCCCAACAAGATTTTCAAGCCGCAACAGCAATATGTCATGGTCAATAGTGTCAAAGGCAGCAGTCAAGTCCAGGAGGACAATGACCGCAGCTCCACCTGAGTCAGCAATAATAGAGATGTCATTGAATACTTTAAGGAGGGCTGTCTCAACACCATGATAACGCCTAAAGCCAGATTGGTAGTTCTCAAATAAATTATTGGAGTTAAGGTGATCAACCAATTGATTATAAATAATTCTTTCTAATATTTTAGCCAGAAATGGCAATTGGGAAATCGGGCGAAAATTGGCTAAAACTCTAGGATCTAATTCTGCCTTTTTTAGACCAGGACGCACTGCAGCATGTTTAAAAAATGAGGGCACAACTCCCACACTAATAGAATCATTGATAATGGCTAGTAAAGATGGGCCCAAAACTTGTAAGGCTTCCACTAAGAGGTATGGTGGTACAATATCCAGAGGACTGGGGGCTGGTTTAAGGGTGTCAATAGTTCTTTTTAGCTGTGAAAGTCAGACAGGATCAAAAGATTCAAATACAATACCATGATTAACAGTAGGAAGTTCATAGTCAGTTGGAACAATACCACAGCAAATTTTATCAATTTTACTGACAAAGAATGAAAGAAACTGCTCACATGAAAGAACAGTGCTATTTAATCCTATCAGAATGAGGGTGAATGGCCACATTAATTGAATTAAATAAGACCCTAGGATTCTTAGAATGATGGGAAACTAAATCAGAGAATAAATCATGTTTAGATTTCTTAACTACAACCTGGAATTTGAATAGAGAAGTCCTAAAAATCTGTTTAGAATCTTTTTTCCAACGCTGTTCCGCAGTTTGACAGGTGCGGCACAGCGATTATGTAGTTTCATTTAGCCAGGGAGCAGGTCATCCCTTATTACAGCATGTCTTGAGCGGAGCAATTGAGTCTAATACCGTTTTACAAGAAGAATTAAATTCTAAGACAGAATCATCGATACAATTATATTGGACATGCACATCAAGACTGGAGAATATGGTTTTAAAATTGGATATAATAGAAGAATTTAAAAAGCGAGAGCAGCGTGAAGCACAATTAGTAGTAGGGACATCTACAGCAATATTCAAATCCATCATTATAGAAAATGGGTCAGTAAAAGAAACATCACATAAATCAATATAATTAACTGAAATATCATGTGTAAGAACGAGATCAAGGGTGTGACCGAGAGAGTGAGTTGGCATATTAATATGCTGGATAAAATCAAATGATTCCAATAGTGATAAAAAGTCATTGACCAAAGGTTTTAATTAAAGGTATTAATTACAGGAGGTCTATAAACCACAGCAAACAACAAAGAAGGGGAGCTGCACACTTCGAAAGTTGCAGTTCGAAGCCACTAAACAGACCCTTTGTAAGGCTCTGACACAAGAACATACTTTTAAAAACAGTGGCAATGCCCCCACCACGACGAGCCAGACGAGGAGTGTTTAAAAATGAATAACCTAAATAGTACCAAGTCAGTAAAACATGAAGAATCACCATTTACAATCCAGGTCTCAGCGATGAAAAAGAAATCCAGATTATTTGAGATAATAAAGTCTTGCAGAATAAAAGTTGTATTAGACACCAATCTCACGTTCAAGAGAGCAGCCTTGATAGAAGTAGAAGAGCTCGCTGCGGGATGAGCACGGGTGAGCATGCAAAGATTAGCAGCATTTGCTCCCGAGAGCACACCGAGGAAAAATGATGCTGTCTTGAAATGGAGAAATTAAATCCAGTGTCCAGCGCCCATGAACCAGGGATGGATTCCTGTGCAGGAGAAGATGGGTCGTAGGCAACTCACAGGCATCGGGAAACCAAGCTCTGGGACTTGTGTCGGCGTTGTTTAACAGCAATACCGGCTCTTCTTCTACGTCGGCAGCGGGTGCGATTGCGTCTCTGAGACGCATTCAGCTCACTTATACAGGTAAACACCGGCGTCCAGGTGAAGAAATCAGCAGATGAATAAAACAAAGGTGGAGGATCACATCATATCCCAACAGGAGATGAAAATTGAGAGGAAAGCAAGCAAGAAAATATGTTAAGTAAAGAATCATGATTGTAGGACAGTGGTCGTTGGGATAAATTAATACAAAAAAACAAAGATAAAGCATAGACTAGCGAGATGATCAGACGGCCAGCCACACCAAGCCTTGGGATTAAAGAACGGGTTTAATTAACAACAAGAATCAACGCTTCATTAAGCAACTAGTTGGAGTGAAATTGGTTGAAGTTTGAGGACCTGACTTTGGTGGTCTTCTGTTGGCTCACTTAGTTCACATTTCATTTCTGTTTGGGTGCCATTTAAGGAAAGAAATGAATCAATTCGGGGAACAAATCTTATAAAAAGTCGATTAATTCAAAAGAAGTTAATTAAGAGCAAAACCGGTCACTAACTAAGGGTTAGAATGTAAATCTGCAGCCACTGGTGCCCCCCAGGACCAGAGTTGGGGACCCCTGAACTACAGAGACACTGGTCAACTCAACGTGCTCTTTTACTCATTGAGAAACCAACATTTCTTTTTTCCCACAAGGCAAAGCACACAATATTTCTTTATGTAAATTGGGTATTAACATTGCTACTTAACAAGAGCAAAATACATAACATACATCTCCCCCCTTAAAAGAAAACTGGACCTTATGTTTAGCACTAGAACAATAAATTCAAGCTGAACCCCTTTTTATTGTTTGTTTGTTAAGGATGAGGGTAATCTACTGAGCCATTCTTGAGGGTGAGTCTTATAAATCTAGTGCAGGGGTCCTCAATCATCGTCCTGGTTTCCTAATTAGAACTCAGTCCTTGCTGATAATGAAATGTAGTATTTAACTGTATGCCTTGTTAGTGCTTTCATTCATCCAAGAGAAATTGTAACTGCGCTGTAGAGTTTCTTTACCTGAGCGCATTATTCATGTGTTTTGAGGACCAGAACAAAATTAAACTTAACACTCCTTCCAATTCCCCTCTCATTTAGTTCTAAACATTAATTTTTTTTAAACACAGACACTTTTAATGGTGCATATGCACAGGTTTAAAAGGAAGCACGTTGTCTGGAGAGCTGCTGGTTTATTGGTGATCTGCATTTTATTATGAAATAATGTGTGATTAACAAAACAGGCAACAATTAAAATTTTAAATACAGCTGCTAAAACTAAAATAGGCAATTAAGGGTTCTGAATTATAACAGGCAAGATAACTAAAATTAAGCCCAAAAATGTATTGCTTTAGCAGTAAATAAATGGGCTCTAAATAAAAAATTGGTTGAAGTGGAAACCTGCAGCCACTGTAGCCCTCCAGGACTATAATTGAGGACCTCTGATCTACGAAGTAATTACATTTGTCTTTGATGAATGAAAGTGCTAACAAGCCATAGAGTTAAATACCAAGTTTCATTATCAGCAAGGACTGAGGTCTAATTGGGAAACTGGCTGGAATGAAAACCTGTAGCCACTGCGGCCCTCCAGGAATGTGATTGAGGACCCCTGATCTAGATGGATAGGAGGTCGTCTATGTCGAGCAGGATAATGACATTCAGCACGAGCGTCTGTTGAAAGTGAAATAGTTGAGGGAGATTTAGTAGATTTTCTAGCTGACTCTTCCTCATTCACAGGTGGGATGATGGATTTTCTGATACCTCCATAGGTGGTACTTCTTCCTCAGTAACAGAGCACTTTCCTCAGGCGTAGTTCCTAATTTGTTTAAACATGCCATAGTGCAACCATTGATCAAAAAACCAAGCCTAGATCCCACTGTGCTATCCAATTTTAGACCGATTTCCAAGCTTCCATTTCTGTCCAAAATTTTGGAGAGAAGTGTGTATATTCAATTGAAAGCCTTTTAGATGAAAGTGATGTGCTCGAAGTGTTTCAATCTGGTTTTAAGCCGCTTCACAGTACTGAAACCGCATTACTGAAGGTTTTTAATGACATCCTTTTGGCAACAGACTCAGGGGATTATGTGATTTTAGTTCTGCTCGATTTAACAGCTGCTTTTGATACTATAGATCATAGTATTTTATTATCTCGTCTGGAGCATTGTGTGGGCATTCGTGGTACTGCCTTGGCGTGGTTTAAATCGTACTTGACTCAAAGAACTTTTTCAGTGAGGCTAGATGAATTTAGATCCTCCTCTGCTTCACTATCATGTGGGGTTCCGCAAGGCTCCATACTTGGTCCTCTGCTATTTTCTTTGTATCTCCTGCCTCTTGGCTATATTCTTAGAAAGCATAAAATTGCTTTCCATTGTTATGCAGATGATACTCAGGTTTATGTACCCCTCAAACACAAGGATGCTTACTCCATGCAAACTTTGGTTATGTGCCTAGAAAAGGTGAAAGCTTGAATGGCAGTAAACTTCTTAAATTTTAATGAAAATAAGACAGAGGTTATAGTTTTTGGTCCTGGGGGCACCAGTGGGTCTATTTCTACTTCTGCTCCTGTGGATTTGGGTCCCCTTGCACAATATGGTACACCTGTTATTACAAATTTGGGTTTTAGGATAGATATGGATTTTAGACCGGACGGTCAGATCAGCGCAGTGGTGAAATCTTGTTTTTTTTCAGCTAAGACGTTTGACGAAGATAAAAAACATTCTTTCCAAAGATCAATTTACAACAGTAATCCACACCTTCATTACAACCCGGTTTTACTATTGTAATTCGTTGTATGTTGGTGTTAGCCAGTCCACCCCGTCTCGGCTCCAGCTGGTGCAAAATGCTGCTGCACGCCTTTTAACCGGCACGCGAAAAAAAGAGCACATTACACCTGTGTTATCCTCACAGCACTGGCTGCCTGTTCAGTTTAGAGTTCATTTTAAGATTCTTTTATTTGTTTTTAAGTCCTTAAATGGGCTTGCTCCGCCCTACCTCGCTGAGCTGCTGCATATGCACTCTCCTTCCCGCTAACTCAGATCAGCTGGTCAGCTGCTTCTGGATGTTCCTAGGACTCAGCGAAAGCTCAGGGGGGACAGGGCTTTTACCGTTGTGGCTCCAAGGCTCTGGAATTCACTGCCGATCCACATTAGACAGGCCTCCTCACTGCCCATTTTTAAGTCTGCTCTTAAGACTTACCTCTTTGGTTTGGCGTTTGATCCTGTGTGAGCAGTTGATTTTACTCTGTTTTAACTCTGTTTAGTTGTGTTTACTGTTTTAATTAGTTTCATTTATTGTATTTTATTTTACTTATTTATTATTTTGTTTTTGTTTAAAATTTATTTTAGCCTATGTTCAGCACTTTGGTCAGCGACTGTTGTATGTAAAGTGCTTTATAAATAAAGTTGACTTGACTTGACTTGACTTGACACTGATTTTCCCTTCTGCCATAATCCAGTTCAGGAGAATCCATATCTGGCGACTCAGTGGATGCCAGTGATGCCTGCAATAGCTAATCCATGTGTCTTTGCCAAACAGTACCATCAGCAGTGCAGACAGTGTAGGTCGACTCTGGCTGATTACGGTGGCAGGGACCCATGTGGATCTGTTGTTAAAAACTCAGGCCAATACAGTGTCATCAGGATGAAACACTCTGTCTTTTGCTTTCTTGTCTCAGTGTTCAATTTGTTTTTGTTGATGATAATGTACCACATGTTTTGTTTCTAATGGCTTTAGCAAATCAAAAATTGCATGAAATTGTCTTTTCATCATTTGGGTGGAAGGTGAAGCTTTAGTGGTCCTGTGCTCAGAATTCTGATATGATCGTAAGAATTGGTTCAAATGTGTATGAAGAGAGCCTTCATCTTGTGATGTCTTCAGTGCATGCTTCATTGTCTGAACGAACCTTTCTGCTAATCCGTTTGTGGAAGGATGGTGTGGTGCAGAGCAATGTGTAGAACTCCATTGACTTCTAGGAAAGTGGCAATTCCTAGGACACAGACTGAGGACCGTTATCACTCACAAGTTGCTCTGGGAAGCCATGATGAAAGAATAATTCTTCTAACTTTTCAATTGTTTTAACAGCAGTTGTTGAGTGTATACAGTAACAGCAACTTCTGGCCACTTACTATAGGCATCTACAACCACCACTAATGGCTTTTCCTTAACTCTTTTAGGGCTGATTTTTTTTTTTTTTTCTTTTCTCACAGGGCTGAACATTTTTCCAAAACACAAAGCAAAGATTCAACACATCAATCAACAACAACAAAAATAATGTATTTTTGACAAATGTCTTGCATGTCGTGTGAGCCTGCATACTATGTTATTGGTCCCAGAACTGGGAGTAGCGTCCTCGGTTCCAGGTAGAATTTCCCATTTTTTCGTCTGCAGGGATAACAGAGAAAGGATTAATGTATTCTGCCACCTCCTGGCCTGGCATGGAATTGCTTTCTTTGGAGCCCTTTAGCTGCCTTCCATGCGCATGTGTGTGACATAGTCCCATTTCAAAATAGTGAATAACGGTGTAATAAGACAATCATTAGGCCTTTTTTAATATAAAGCTCTGGTTTTGGGGTTTCTTTAGTATGTATATTTTGAATAAAATAACCTCTTCTCATCTTTCATTTTGGGCGTGTCACATCATGAGCTGCGTCCCCAGCCTCATGTGTTTAATATGAAGGGTGATGTGCTATACATTTTGCACTTTTAACATGACCTTCTAGCTTGTTGTTGTAATAATGAGGTGAGTTGCCAAGATGAATTTGTTTTCTCAACTCTGAAGAATTTTTTACTCTAAATTTCTTTGTACTGTGAAACTATGATATGTCGCCTCCATATGCCAAGTACCTGTGTTGTCCACCACAGTGTAAAGACGACTCCTGGATGCTGATATAAGAGGCAGAGTTTCAAAGAAAAAGGGCATGTCTGAAACTGCCAAATTGAAAAGATTAAAATGTGCAAAAGAATTTGTTGACGACTGGAAAAGTGCATCATGGCTTTCATCCTGGAGTCATCTTTTTGGTATTGCAGATGCCACTGTTATTGGTCATGTAATTAAGAAAGAAGTCAACTGAGGACCTGTAAGCAGGGCTAGTTTAAAGGTGCATGGCATACCTAGGCAATGTTTGGTGCCAGCGCCCATGATTGGTAATTGACATCAAACAGAGAATCCCCCTTGGTGATATGCAAACTCACAACAGCATGTGAAACTAAAGATCAGGGAAAGGGGATTCCCCCATGTAGGTTGGTGTGCTCACTTACCTAAGGAAACCTAGCGATTGAGGAGCTTTTGGGGTTACCCTTGGAGATCAGCATGTTCCTGGCCTAGAATGGCATGTTTCTTGATAAAGCTGTTTCATTTTGGCTATGATTTAACTGTACCTTTGGAATGCCAGTACCTTGTAACCCATGTTAACAGAATATCAAGGAGTTTTGACGGAGTTGACCATTAGAACAGTGAGGAATGGTTGATGTAATTGGGGCTTTGCACTCATATATGAATAATAAATTAAATATCAGTAATGTTAAGGGGTGATATCCATTAGTAACATAAGTAATGTATTGCTTATGTTTTTAAATCAATGTAATGGTAACGTATTAAAAAATATCGATTTCTATGAGAAAGTGACAAATTCTGGGTGTTTATATATACTACCTGTCAAAAGTTTGGAAACACCGAAAATATATGACATTGACGTCTGACATGAATTCGTCCCGTGTTGTCGAAAACGAGGCTGGAGAACTTCAATTCCTAAGAAGCTTAGCACGAAAGGGGCAGGAGTCCGGGTTAGGCGCTGTCACACATGCGCGGTTACTGTGGTAACCCAAGTATACAGCACAGCGAAGCCAAGGAAAGGGGTAAGAAAACTGCATGGGAAGTTTTTGGTTTGTTTAATTCTATCTATCTATCTATCTATCTATCTATCTATCTATCTATCTATCTATCTATCTATCTATCTATCTATCTATCTATCTATCTATCTATCTATCTATCTATCTATCTATCTATCTATCTATCTATCTATCTAATTGATTGAATTAGTAGCTAAGTTGGGTGGCATGGTGGCGCAGTGGATAGCACTGCTGCCTCGCAGTTGGGGGACCTGGGTTCACTTCCCGGGTTCTCCCTGTGTCTGCGTGGGTTTTCTCCGGGCGCTCCGGTTTCCTCCCACAGTCCAAAGACATGCAGGTTAGGTGGATTGGCAATTCTAAATTGGCCCTAGTGTGTGCTTGGTGTGTGGGTGTGTTTGTGTGTGTCCTGTGGTGGGTTGGCACCCTGCCTGGGATTGGTTCCTGCCTTGTGCCCTGGGATTGGCTCCAGCAGACCCCTGTGTTTGGATTCAGCAAGTTGGAAAATGGATGGATGGATAGTAAGCTAAGCTTCTCTCTGAAAAGCGTGGTACAAACCGGTGGTAGTACCCTGCCAAGCCAAGAAATGCCTGGACCTGCCGCTTGGTTCACGGTATTGCGGACAATGGGTGAGGCCGGTCTCTCCCACAGAGAGATAACAACCCAGTAACTACCCATAGAGCTATTAATACAAATACAAAAAATTGCCTTATCTCAACTCTTAAGATCACTGAAACACTAAGTTAACTATCATGTGTCAACTTACATTCGACATTAAAGTGAAACTGCAAAGACATGAAATCCGTGAAATCCTAAAATAACATACATAAAACGACAATCGACATGAGTTCATACAAGATGTGGCAGCCTCTACACCAACATCCCTATCAAGCTATCACAATAATCTAATAAAATTTACAAATAATTAAAACTTGGGAGAGGATCTGATTTTACTTTCAAAAGGAAGGAAAAGGGAGGGCACTTATCTAAAAAGATTTAATCATCAGTTGCAAGATCAGTGTGGCTCTTCAGGCACACACACACAAAAAAGAAAACAAAACAAAGAATTATTTGATTATAACATATTTTGAAACAGTGCTCACAAAATAAGGCGCTATATGAGAGATTGCTATATGAGATTGGCCAGTAAATTGCAAAGCATGCTGTTGCAAAGCTCACTATAAAAGATGCCATGTAAGAAAATATAACTGTACCATAATTTGTTATATACTACTAGCTACAAATGGCATTATGTAAAATAAAGCTTAATGTTCCAAAAAGTATAAAGCTCTATGTGCTCACCCTAAAAGGTTCTATTTAAAATCATTAATGATTGACCTATTGGTTAAAAACACATTTCGTGGAGTGTTCACAGTAAAAGGTGCTTTAAATGAATAGTTGGCAAACAATTATGCATTTCGCTATGACGCGCTTAATAAATGTAAAGTGCTTCATGATGGAGCTCATTACTGACTAGCCATCCTCCACAGCTCCAACCACGCAGTAGTGAAACAGGACAATGAGGAGGGCCCCACCCGACTCCCCACTCCCGATGTCACGCTTCCCCAAACACAGAACCAAAATTAGAAAGAAGTTGTCCAGATATTTATTGACCTAACTGTACCTTCTCTAGGTTCTGTCACTTCTTGTTTTTTTGTACCAAATCTTCATTTGGTGACCCATTGTTTGTACACTTTTTCTGGTGTATCTCTACAAATCATCCTGCAGTTATCCGACGTCATACTAACATCTCGATCTCCCTGGTACTTTTTTCAATGCCCTTGGTATCCCAAAGGAATGTTTCACCCTATTGTTCACTCATCGTTCCAAGATTTTCAGTTAAAAATTTCAAATTTGATTCCAAAAAGTGAAGTTTGAGACTCGTATTACAACCCCATTCCTTAAACTTTGTGAAACTAATTCCTTTGTGAATTTCCCCTTGGGATTAATAAAGTATCTATCTATCTATCTATCTATCTATCTATCTATCTATCTATCTATCTATCTATCTATCTATCTATCTATCTATCTATCTATCTATCTATCTATCTATCTATCTATCTATCTATCTATCTATCTATCTATCTATCTATCTATCTACAATGCATCCAGAAAGTATTCACAGTGCATCACTTTTTTCACATTTTGTTATGTTACAGCCTTATTCCAAAATGGATTAAATTTGTTTTTTTCCTCAGAATTCCACACACAACACCCCATAATGACAACGTGAAAAAAGTTTACTTGATGTTTTTGCAAATTTATTAAAAATTAAAGTTCTCAGATCCACATAAACCGATCAAGATTTCATCTGATGCCTCACAATCTGGATTAGGAGCTGTACTACTACAAAAGCATGATGAAACATGGCAGCCATTAGCATATGCATCTAGATCTCTGAAATGGAGCCGAGACTAGATATGCACAAATAGAGAAGGAACTATAGAGTATCACTTTCGCATGTGAACGCTTTCATCAGTTTGTGACTGGACAAGAATGGTTGAAACAGACCACAAACCATTGATTACTTTATTTTAAAAAACCTCTTAATGACGGTCCACTTTGTATACAACACATGATGATCAAGCTACAGAGATATACTCTGCAGGTAACATTCACTCCTGGCAGATGGATGTTTACAGCCGACACTCTGTCAAGAGCATAGATGAAAAGTATAGACATGAAGAAAAGATCTCAGAGGCAATAGAGGCATATGTGGATATGGTGGTAACAGCAATGCCAGTGTCAGACAGCAAAGCACAGCTTATTAGAAGAGAGACAGCAAAAGATGAAGAAATGCAGACGCTGAAAGTAGTAATTATTCAAGGAAGGCCAGAAAACAAGCATAACTGCAACCCACAAGTAAGTGATTACTGGAACTGTCGGGCAGAACTTACAGTTGTTGATGGGATTATCTATAAAGGTTGTAAAATTGTGATACCAATATTATTAAGAAAGCAGATGCTACAAAAAATTCATGAAGGGCATCTAGGCATTGAAAAATGAAAGAAAAGGGCTCGAGAGGTAATATATTGGCCCAGGATTAATCTAGATGTAAGTAATGAAGTGGAAAGATGTTCAATATGTTTGAAATATAGACCTAGTAATCCTTAAGAACCTTTAACACCTCATCCTGTACCAGAAAGGCCTTATGAAAAAGTTGGTGTTGATTTGTTTATCTGTCATGGGAAAGAGTTTCTGATGGTAACATTACTTTTCTGTATATCCTGAAGTGTGTGCATTGAATACTACAAACAGTGAAGCAGTAATAAAATGTCTGAAAGCTATTTTTTCCAGATATGGAGTACCAAATGAAGTCTTAGTGACAATGGACCACAATTTACAAGTCTTCAATTCAAGAACTTTGCAAAGGAATGGGACTTTGTACATAAAACGTCAAGTCCAAACTTTCCCCAGTCTAATGGACTTGTAGAAAGGTTGATTCAAACTATCAAACATCTAATGAAGAAATCTAAAGAGAGTGGAAGTGATTTTTACTAAAGCCTTCTATTATATATCAGAGTACACCCCTTGAACATGGAGCATGCCCAGCACAGTTGCTCATGGGACAACGACTACGATCAAACCTTCCAATGAAGCAGAACCTGCTAAAATCTGGAATGGAAGATGAAGTGAGAAAAGTTAAGGAAAAGCAAAAAAGAAAACAAATATACTATGACAGAGGAATCAGAACTCTCCCAGAACTGGAAATAGGAAGGGAGGTCAGAATAAAGGAAAATTCAGCAAAAACGTGGAATCTGCAAGGAACAGTTAAGGAACAAATAGACCCCAGATCATATATTATTGAAACAAGCAATGGTAGTGCTTAGAAGAAATAGACCAGCACACACAAGAATGTATTGTATACAGTTGTTACTGAAAATAGCATTGATGTTCGTAACAAATGAAAGCCACGTCTAGGTGTTAACTGAACAGGTACAATATTGCATTATTATTATTTTTATTTTTTTTAAAAAAGGGAAGATGTCAAGATAAGTAGTTTTCAAATAATCCCTTATATTACAATACTGGGGGGCTCTGCCCCCTGCTCGCTTCGCTCGCCAACCCCTGGTGTTGGGAATGACAAAGAGCGTGATGTATGAATGAGATATAGAATAGTGTGACGGTGTAGATGATGCAAATAGAAAGCAAACAATAAAGTGTGTGGCACAGTGTAAAGGTTTATTTGAAAATGTCTTTGTACACGCCGTTTAAGTGTAAAAGGTAATTCCAGCTCAGAATTTGTAAGGTCATTTAAGATGGTTATTGTTGTGATCAGAGTCAAGTTTGTCAGAGCTTAGAAAGAGTTGTGTCTCTCCAGGAAGTAATGGAATGACTTGGGTATTTATGTTTTCCACATTAATATTTTTTGGACATAATATAGTGCGTTGTGTTAAAAGGGGCATTTGGTCTAATGAGATTGCTGTTCCGAATCTCTCTGTAACTAAGTCGTCGCAGATAAAGGCTTGAGGAATTGTAATAATATGTGGCTGAAGTCCATCTGTATTGGTGAGTGTACCATCTCTCAGTTGTAATAAGCAATTGTTATGATCTGGTTCTGGACATCGTATCTTTTTTACTAACTGTATCTTTTGAAAGTAATGCCAATTGTCTGCGTATTTTAAGGTGCACTGAACAATAGCTGAGTGCATGGCATCTGGAAGAATAGCTAATCACTGTCTAAAATCTCCTCCTAATAAAAGTACCTTTCCTCCAAATCGAATATTATTATTCATAAACGTTTGTAGAAGTTTATGAATGGTGTTGAGTAAGTGACTTCATGCCATTGTACATTCATCAATAACCAACATTTTTTCAAGACGGATGTCACGTGCAGTGCCAACGTTAATGTTCATAGTGAATACCGATTTGTAGGATCTAATGTAGTTGATAAAGATTTAACTTTCAGGTACATCGTCAGTTATAAGCTTCTGTAGATATTCAGGATATGAATGTAAAGAAGGCAGTCTAATTTGACGCTTTTGACAACAACGTGTAAATGTATTACTTGTATTGCCAGTTGTTTCTTCAGGGAAGTGAACTGAATGACAATGATTGCAAATGACATTCATTAATCCGAATGAATTTTCCTGGTGTATGTTTTCCTTGTGCCGTTTAAGAGGCGCGTTGTTGCATGTGTAGTATTTGGGACGTGTTGTTTTGGAGCTGTAATCGATTTGCCTGTGCTGTGTGAGAAGCCCGTTGTAGCCTTCGCTGCCATTAACGTATGTCTGAGACGGGAGGTGTTTCGTTTTGAATCCGTGCCTGTTGCGATGCAGCACTTTGATTGATAGATTGCGTCATGTGGATCTAGGATGTAGATTTGTGCATATTTGCGTTGTTGATTTGTTTCAGGGTGCACTGTTCCAATGCGATGCAGTATTTGTGCACATATGCGAAAGCAGTATGGGCCATTGCCTTTTGGTGGCCTGATATTTACTCCGGTAGATGCAAAAGCAAATGAACTATTGTAGGATCTAATGCAGTTCATAAAGTTTTTACTTTTAGGTACATCGTTAGTTAGAAGCTTTAGTTGAGCTTTGCGTTTTTGGAGTCGAGACATTTTTTCTTTTAGAAATATGGATAAGTAATAAGGAGTATTGCACTCACTGTTAATATGGAGCCTTTTCTGCGGTTGAATGGTTAATAGTGCCTTATTGTAATGAGATCCACCTATGCTGCATAGCCGTCTATTTTGTTGTTTCTTTCGTGTTCGTGTGTTTGTTCCTGTTATCATTTCCTTTTCGTTTTGTACCCGTGACCGTGTATTCATGACTTGTTTCTTTCTCAGCATGCGAAATATGGATAAGTAATAAGGATGATCGCAGTCACTGTTAATATGTTTCCTTTTCTGCAGTTGAACGGTTAATAGTGCTTTATTGTAAGGAGATCCACCTATGCTGACACCTATGCTGTCTAGTGTGAAGGTGTTGATGTTCACTTTAGAATATGTGGCTTTGGGTGTCACTTCTTAAGGATGTGTGTGGGGGGGTGTTTGTGTGTGTGTGTGTGTGTGTGTGTGTGTGTGTGGGGGGGGGGGGGGGTGAGGATTGTTGTTGCGCGAGCGTCTTCTTTCTTTTTGTGTTCCTGTGTCTTGTTTGAATCCCCCTCTTTGTGTGTGTCCCGTCCCTTGCTTGTAGGGTCTGTGGGGTGGTTTTGTGTTCTTTTTTTTGTGTTCCATGGGCTTGTTGAATCCCCCTCTTGGTGTGTGTCCCGTCCGTTGCCTGTAGGGGGGGGGGGGGGTGCCTTGCTGTTGTGCGCGAGCCTCTTTTTTTTTTTTGGGTCTAGTTTCGTGTGCAATGTGTTTCGTGCTTTGCTTGCGTTTGAATACTTTTTTATGTGCCTTTTCCTTTTTTCGCTGCTCTTTGCGCCTCATTTCTCCATTTTTCCTGTGCTCACTCCTTTTTTCTGTGGTCTTGTCCGCCTCTCGCGGCCCCTCATCCGCCTCTCTCGCCCTCTTTTTGCGCCTGCGCAGTACGTCTTTTTGCAGCTACGGCCCATTGCCGGATGTGCCTGCGTCCATCATCCGGTTTAGCATTCTCGGTTAGTAATATGGATATGTTTACTTATTGTAAATTGGGGTTGCTCCCTAGAAAATTAATGAATGTGAATAGATATATGGCTGACCTGTAAGTGAAGCACTTGATAATTTAACTAGTACAGTCTACTTGAAATAAACTATGTTCAACTATTTGGAATCATATCACAGAACCCAAAGAACATGACACTAACCTCACAAATAATTCTGTACATGTTACTAGAGCTCTTTTCAGAAAAGGTGGGTGGCTCTGAAAAGAGCCGTTGGTTTTGAACAAAAGTAGTCTCTGCAATTATTTGGAGCTGGTGTACTTGGTAACTGCCTTGGTGCCCTCAGACACAGCGTGCTTAGCCAGCTCTCCTGGTAGCAGGAGCCTCACAGCAGTCTGGATCTGCCAAGAAGAAATAGTGGATCGATTGTTGTAGTGAGCTAGGCGAGAAGCCTCGCCGGCTATGCAACCGAAGATGTCGTTCACAAACGAGTTCATGATTCCCATCACCTTAGAAGAAATGCCTGTATCGGGATGAACTTGCTTCAGTACCTTGTACACATAGATGGAATAACTTTCCTTCCTGGACTTTGTGTTTTTTTTTCCTCTTTTCGCCTGGCTCTTAGAAACGGCTTTCTTAGAGCCCTTAGGGGCAGGAGCGGCTTTCGGTTCAGGCATTGCTGTAGAGTGTAGCGATGAAAAACTGAAAAGAGCACTGACTGGAATCTTTCTTCTCTCATTGAGGACCGAGCCAATGCCTCTCACACTCCATCTCTGTGTTTCTAATATGTGAGATTCATGTTAACTTGTCTCATAACAATCAGTTTTGGCTGTTTTGGTTGGGGGTTGTGCGAGTTCCTGTTGCTGAATTTTAGGATGGTTTAGGTGTTTAGTCGTCCAGTATTACCTTTGGTCATTTGTGTTTCTTATATTGGCATTTATCATATTGGAGAATCCCTTGAAGAGTTTTGTTTGGGTGAGTTTCTAGTTGGGTAAATAGTTTGATAGAACTCTTCTGAATGGACTGTTGAATCGACAGGGATTTGGTGTCTTGATGAATCAAGTCGTTGGTTACATACCATGGTGCGTTGAGTGCCATTCTTAGATCTTTGGTTTATAGGCACTGAATCTGACGGATGAGTACATTGGGAGCGTATCCCCATACTGGTGCTGCATACAGTAACTGAGCTCTGATGATGCTTCTGTACAGAAGTATTTTGTTTGTTTGTAGTGTTCAAGTTACTTTTTCTATTCATCAGTGGGTACAGTTGGCCGAGTGATCTTCTTGCTTTGGATATACTTTCAGTGATGTGGTAACTCCACGTTAGGCGGTTGTCTAATATAACTCCGTTATTTTGCTGTGTTTTGCCATGAAATGGGACGACCAAACATTGTTATGGTACCAGGCGGTGGTTTGTGCCTTCTGCTAAAAAGGATTGCAGTGCTTTTTTCTGGGTCGATGCAGATTCTCCATGTTTGAAACCATTGCTCCAGGGTTGTGACAACCCAAGTTTGGGTGGATTTGTAAAGTACTGCAGTATCATCTGCATATTGAGCCAGTGTTGTGCTACTTGTCTTTGGCATATCACTTACAAAGATGTTGAAGAGGATTGGTGAAAGTAGTGAGCCTTGAGGGACACCGGCAGTTATTTTCTTGAGTGATGACCTGATGCCATTTAACTTTATCTGGAATTTTCTTCCTTTAAGAAAAGAGGCTGTGAGGTGAACTAGGTAATTTGGAATACCTGCCTTAATCATTTTATAGAGAAGGCCTGTGTGCCACATGTGAAAACATAAAAAGATGTAATTGAACAAAATGCATGTGTGTATAGAAAATAGGACAGAATGATGAAACTTGTTTGTGTTTTGCGTACGTGACAAAAAGCATGTATACTTTCTGGAAGTTTTCTTTTGATGATGTGTGTGACAAGAAAATATACCTTTAGGGTAATGACTTTACAAAATTGGAAAAGTACAATGAGTCAGGACGCTATTTTTTGCTTACGTGGTCAACGATCAGGAGATTAGAAAGGTATAAAAGAACAAGGACATCTGCGCTCGAGGCAGATGAAGCGCGGTGTCCTAGGACTGTGTTTCTCTGACATTTTACCCTTGCCTGGTATGTATTAATAAAAGGTTTTGACTAATTTTAATTTTCTTCTCTGTCTTCAGTCACAAAAAGTGTCCACAGTTTTTGGCGCCCGGACGTGGGGCAAGAGACGGCCGGTCGACTCCTCCAGCGAGACCATTTCAGTGATCCGTCTTACCAGCGGACTGCCGTTAACTTGAGATCTCCGGCAGCAGAGCATGCAGCTCCGGCAAAAGTTAGGACTGCCCTGTCCTGAAACAGTTCTTGCGTGAGGAGCCCCTGGTCTCCTCTTTGCTACATCCACGGTGACTGAACGGATTTCCAGACAGAGCTTGCACACTTCCAGGCTGGGGTAAGCACCGGGGGATTTCCGAACATTTTTTATTTTCTAAATAACGGGAGGGCGAGTTTCCTGTTGACCGTCTAGTCATACTCATATCTCAACGGGTTGCTTAAGGTGATGGAGACTTGACCCAAGCAGTTTGACGCATACGAAAGGTCTGACGAAAGGATACTGGCCTCACCCATATCCTAGACTCGGCTGGACGTATTGATGTAGTATTCTGCTGAACCGAATCGGACACGAAGTCACCTGAGCTGGAATCCGGGGATGTGAGCGGACAGGCTAACGGGACGAGTAACGGGGTGGTATGGAAATATAAACCGAAAAGAGCACAGATTACAGGATTGCTGTTAGGACGGAATGATACGTAGCGCTATGGAAGATATGTAGCTATGGAAGATATGTAGCGCTATGGGAAAATAAATAAATCTACATACGGAATAAGCAACAAAACCGTGTTCTCCTGGGAACTGGATCAGTACCGATAGTTAGGTGTCTCCCCTTGAAACTAAGAAGGGAACAGTTTAGGTTTAGTGAGTGGCACACTTAATGCCTCGCTGATTCATACGTACAAGGGATTAGGCGAATCAGTATATAGTTGGAAAATTAAATACAGAACCCGGGAGAGCAAGGGGACATAATGGGAACTTATAACAGTAAGCCTGTTAATCGCCGCACAGGGGGATCAAAATCATTAGTGCTGGAAGGATTATTTTCGGAGGATCAACAGACGCCCCGTAAAAATGGGTCTCCTAGAAAATTTATAGAAAAGAAGACAGGTTTAGATTTATCCTATTATTTTTTTTTTTTTCCCCCTCCTCAGAACCAACCTCAGGCACCTCTATTATCCCCTCCTCTATTCCCCATTCCGATTGCCCCCCCCTGCACTACAACTAGCAGAAGTTTCTCCCGATGAATCCCCAGGCACAGATCACTATGACTCACCCTGTACTACACAAACCCCCGTCTCTAAATGCACTCGAAGTCACAAACCAGCTCCAACTTTTTTCTCCTCTAATCCTTCACTTACTTGCCCTTTAATAGAAGTTTCCAATCCCCATTATAACCCTGCCCATCCAGCTGGACCCCAAAATCCCACAACAGATATGATAAATCGGAATTGGGACATCCAAGAACTAAAAGATGTCGTGAATGCACTTCCAGATCCAAAGGAAGTAGGAGAACTAAAATTTGTTGAACAACTTGATCAGTTAGATAGCATGTATAAGCCTAATGCTGCTGAATGGACCCAGGTACTTCGTCGAAAGCTTGGGACCACATGGGCCACTGTTAGCAGGGGTGTCCGCAATGACGTTCCATGGGTATGGAACCCAGCTTTAACTCGAGGACAGGGGATAGGTGGAGAAGGCGAATTTAACCCACAATGGGAGGCGTTGAGACAAAATATTGCAGAAAAATATAAAAAAGGAACGGACTGGTCCCTTATTTCTGCTGCAAAACAAAAGAGATACGAAACAGTTGATGAATGGGCACATAGGATTCAAGACCTTATGGCTAATCACTCGGGCTTGGGAAATGCTGATGACCGCACCCGAGCTGCAGTTCCACCTTTTGTTTCCGGTTTGCGCCTTGATATACAAAACAAGGTCCGCACTTCCTGTATTGAGTGGGAAAGTGCCACGTTTGATGAAGTCAAACGACATGCTGAACATGCCGAATCGGACTCTCATGCCAAATTATTGGCAGCACAGATGAACTATTATACCAGGAATGCTCCTGACCAAGGTCGAGGATATGGCTTTAGAGGAAGGGGACGAGGACGAGGAAGAGGACGAGGTGGTTTTAGAGCTCCTCCTGTTGACCACACTAAGAATCCTTTTATTCCCTCTCCCTTAAATTCCAATGCTAATTACTACTCTTGCCATGCTTGTGGTAAAACTGGACATTTTCGTCGGGAGTGCCCTCACAGACAGCAACAGCCCCCACCTCCCCTTATTCCACCTGTTTTCTCTGACACCCCTGACTAACAATACTGGCCATAGGAAAACGCTGGGACCTCCAGCCACTCTTTTCAACTACCTTTGCTCACCCATAATTCAGAGACTGATCCTTTATTGACATTGTTCGTTGATGGCACTGAGACTGTTTTCTTAATCGACACTGGTGCCACTTGATCTACTCGCTAGCTGGCAAAGGTCCCTGCTTCAAACGAAAACTGTTACTGTGCTTCCTGCTTCTGGACAACCTCACCTTCTTCAAGTATCAAAACCTCTTCAAGTCCAGTCACGTCCTGGCGGACATACTTTGTTCAACCCTAAAGTTGTTGTGTCAAATTACCCCTTACCCCAAACCCTTTTTTGCAGCATGGACTTTAGATATTTCCCCACACACCATTCTCCTCAAAGCCCTACACTCTTTTTCCCCTTGTCTTTTTCCCAATTTACAGGCCCCTGACATTTTACTTCTGGTACTTGCCCCGAAACCCTTCACATCTACTGTGTTTTTATTTCATCCACAAAGGCAGCTGCTTCTGTTCATTTTACATGCTCACAGCACATATATTATCTTGGCAAATTAGTGCCTCATATTTTTCCTTAGCTAAATCACACACTGTTAAATGGGAGAAAATAGGGCCATGGGTGGAAAAATGCCTTAAAAGAACAGACTGGTTACAAGTTACTCCAGGTATTTTTGATACTCCTGACCATTTAATAACTAAAGTAGTGTTTCAAAGGATAGCCCACCGTGAGCCTCTGGTGATCCACCCGAAATCCTCCTTCCGCCCGCACCGTGCCCAATATCCTTTGTCTCCCGAAACAGAGGCTGGCATCTCCGCCGTACATTCCGATCTCGTCAAACGCGGTACCGCCGATGGACATGGACCGTCATGCCTCAGGGATACAGAGAAGCCCTTTGTGTTTATGGTTAAGCTCTTGCCCAAAAATTTAGAAGGCTTTTGGCCGGACGGGATACAGTATGTAGATGGAAATGGTATGTAGCGCTACGGAAGAAAATTGTACAATAGATACTCAGAAATTGTTGCTGTTTCTGAGGGACAATGGCCATAAAGTTTCTAAGGTTAAGCTGCAGCTAAACAAAACAACAGGTTATGTCTGTTTTAGGTATTCTGGGCTACTGCAGACAGTGGGTTCTAAATTTTACTGAAAGAGCACAGCCGTTGCAACAACTGGCTGAGAAGGCTCTCTGTGACCTCAAAGCTACTCTTTTATCTGCGCCCGCGCTAGGTTTGCCTGATCATTCTCGTCCATTCACTTTGTTCGTGGACGAAAAGCAGGGATTTATGAATGCAGTACTGACGCAACAACATGGAGATAAACAAAGACCGGTGACTTATTTTTTCTAAAAAACTGGATCCAGTGGCCGCAGCACTTCCTCCGTGTCTTCGTGCTGTGGCTGCAACAACAGAAACTGTATTAGCAAGCACGGATGTAGTTCTCATGAAATTTCTTCTGTCCTTTTCTTTTTTCTTGTGACGTGTGCATTGAGTTAATAGTCCATTTGTTTCTGTTTCCTTTGCTGCATTGTTTCCAAATATAGTGTAAATATAGAATAATACTGGGGTGAAGTGTGTTGAAAATGGTTTGGGTGATTTTGTGTGTTATAGAGTGTATTAAAGGGATCCCTATGAGTATCAGAATGTACTCTGTACTTTGTCAAATGTTACAATTGAAGAATGGAGCACCCTCAACCAGTTACGCAGTGGTCCAAGGGGACCGCCTGCTGGAAGCAAATCGAATTTCATCAAGCTAAGTGCACAAAACAGCTGAACTCGTAGCACTCACTCAAGCATGTCAGCTGTCCGAAGGGAAGATCGTAACAATTTATACAGATTCCAGGTATGCTTTTGGAGTCTGCCATGATCATGGAGCATTATGGAAACTAAGGGGATTTAAGACCAGTACTGGAGAGCTCTAACTAAAAACTGAAAAAGATAATTATCGATTTGTGTGATTGGTTTAACGCAAATGAATGTCTCTACTTTCGTTTAAGGCTTGTAAATATACAAAATATTTTTCCTTTTAAACCCTGATCAAGTTTGAAGGAAAAATACTCTTTTAATAATTGTGATATGAATGGAAGTTGTGTATTTTAGGTACTATAAAGGAAGAGCATGGTGGCATAGATAACCTTTAAGCACAACCTCGCGTGAGAGATTTCTGTGAATAAAGTACAATTGAAAGAAAACTTTATTCTATGAATGAAATGCAATTGTAAAAGAGATGTTGAAAAACATTGGGAAGCTGTAGGTTTCTTTACATATGCAGAGCAATTTTGCAGATGCTGTGCAATATGTCAAAAGTTTAATGTGGAAAAAGGTACCCAGGTAAGTCCCGCCGTTACCCCTAATCCAATGGGTCCGTTTGAACGCCTCCAAATGGATTTCATTGAACTAACCCCGTCTAAAGGGTTCCGATATTGTCTTGTGATTGTCGATGTGTTCTCCCGATGGGTAGAGGCTTTCCCTTCAAAACACAGCGATGCCAAAACAGTAGCTAAAGCACTAATTAAAGAGATTATTCCAAGATGGGGTATCCCTCAAAAGTTACAAACAGATAATGGCATTCATTTTGTGAACTCCATTATAAATAATTAACCACCTGGCTATTGTGAATATCATCCCCAAAGCGGAGGCATCGTAGAACGATGCAATGGCACTTTAAAAGCTAAACTCGCAAAAAATTTTTGTGAACAAACTAATTTATCATGGCCGGATGCACTACCCTTAGCTTTAATGGGACTAAGGGGACGGACACACCGACAACTGGGACTATCGCCGTTTGAGATTCTGACCGGACGTCCCATGCCCATTGGCATGGTTGTAATGTGAATTTGCATACTGTGGACAATGATCTTCTCTCTAGTCTTGCAGGTTTGCGAACCTCGTTGAAGGAAATCCACCAGCAGGTTAATCAAGCCTGGAGGACCAGCCCCCTTTCCAAGGATTTACCAATTCCTTTGGGCACCTGGATCCTGGTTCGAGATACTCGGAGGAAACACTGGCATCAGCCTAGGTGGAGAGGATCATTCTAAATTCTTCTATCCACACCACACGCCGTGAAAGTTGAAGGACTGCCTGCCTGGATTCACGCCTCACATTGCAAGAGATGGCACCCTTGATTGCTGTGCTACTATGTTTTTCTTTTCCCTTGTCTACTGCCCTGGTCACCTTGACTTTCCCGTTGGGAATTACCACATCAGTGCAGTTTGATTTCTGCTCTATTATCAACTGTGGGACTGGTCGACAAGCCCAGTGCACCGGATCTGACAAATACGTGTGTATGAGGGGAAGTGACTGCGACAACTGGCAATGGGTTTTTGCTGACACTGGAACTGAGGACTGGGGTTATCAACCTTTTGAGGCCCAAAAATACGGTTTGAAAAATCGGTTTTCTATCATAAAAGGACATGCCTCTCATGACTGTGCTGACAACCATTGTAACCCCTTGATCATTACTTTGAAGAACCCCTCTTTACATGACTCAGGTATTTATGTATTAGGGGCATATGTATCTGGAACAGACCCTTTAGGGAGATTTCTAATTAAGATTGACGATCCTGTTACTAACACCCCTCATTCTCTGGCACACACACCCATCTCCCCAACTTTTGGTTCAGATTTTTCTCCTGTTAAGATTATGAATATTTCCACCCTTTCATCCACTTTTTCAATAGAAACTGGTTATGGGGATCAGAATAGATGGTTGCAGTGGGTTCTCTATTCAGCTAAGCAAGTTAATCGTTCTCATTGTTATGCGTGCGCTGCAGCCCGTCCCCATTTAGCTACAGTCCCTTTCCCATTATCTAACATTTCTGACCCCGTGGGGTTGCCCTGCCTTCTGTACTTATTCACTACTTCCAAGAAACCCCTCTCTGGTTCAAAGTGTTCTAATCTATCTATTCTTTTTCCCCCCACCCGTCACATGGATACCCCTATGTTTCAAACTCACGAAGGAAATTATACATGTTTCAAATCTTATGGAACGACATGGGTAGGAGAATTACCATTTTCTTTCTGTTCTCAAACTTTTCAGGTTAACTTTTCTCTGAACACCGTTCTGTCTTCCTTTCTTCTCTCCCAAACCACTCCTAGATCAGATATTTGGTGGATGTGTCGTAGGTCCAAATTATTTGGATGACTTGGCAAAATCGTCTAGCCCTGGACATGTTACTTGCCGAAAAGGGAGGTGTCTGTGCTATGTTTGGTGATGCTTGTTGTACATATATTCCAAATAATACCGCGCCAGATGGATCAATAACTCGTGCATTGGCAGGCCTCACTGCTCTCTCTAAAGAACTTTCCACTAATTCTGGCATTACAAATCCTTGGGATCAGTGGTTTGCATCCTCCTTCGGATCCTGGGGACAATGGATAAGATCTGTTTTCATTTCTTTGGTTGTGACATTTTGTCTCCTCCTCCTGTTTGGTTGTTGTATTATCCCTTTGTTTCGCTATATAATATCTAAGTACTTTACCGCCTCTATGGAAAGGGCATATATGCTACATGAGGAGCGCATGTCTCGTATAGTTTCTTCCACTTTCTCTCCCCCTTCCCCTTCATCAACCATTTCAAGATAGAATTATATAGGCCCACATCATTTTTGTTCAAAAAGGGAGGAGTGTGAAAACATAAAAAGATGTAATTGAACAAAATGCATGTGTGTATAGAAAATAGGACAGAATGATGAAACTTGTTTGTGTTTTGCGTACGTGACAAAAAGCATGTATACTTTCTGGAAGTTTTCTTTTGATGATGTGTGTGACAAGAAAATATACCTTTAGGGTAATGACTTTACAAAATTGGAAAAGTACAATGAGTCAGGACGCTATTTTTTGCTTACGTGGTCAACGATCAGGAGATTAGAAAGGTATAAAAGAACAAGGACATCTGCGCTCGAGGCAGATGAAGCGCGGTGTCCTAGGACTGTGTTTCTCTGACATTTTACCCTTGCCTGGTATGTATTAATAAAAGGTTTTGACTAATTTTAATTTTCTTCTCTGTCTTCAGTCACAAAAAGTGTCCACACACACTTTATCAAATGCTTTGGATGTATCAAGGATAATTGCCCTGGTGGATCTATTAGTGTTGAAGCCGTCAGTGATGTATTCCACTACTCTCAGGAGTTGATGAGTGGTGCTGTGTCCAGTTCTGAAGCCATGTTGTTCTTCATTGATTATGTGTAGCTGTTCTGTATATTTTTGAAGTCTTTTCAGTATTACTTTCTCAATGGTTTTAGAAAGAGTACTAAGAAAACTGATTGGTCTGTAGTTCTGTGGGAAAGATCTGTATGTTCTTGGCTTAGGAAAAACTATGACATCAGCAGTTTTCCAGCATTCAGGGAAATGTCCTAGTCTCATTACCGCGTTGTCAATGTTAGTTATTGCAATGATTGCTTTGTGACGGTAGTGCTCTGAGAGCTGGATTTGGGATGCCATCTGACCCTGGTGCCTTGTTAGTGTTAAGATGATCAGTGATGTTTCTGATTTCTGCTGGAGTAGTAAAATCAATGACTTCTGGTGGGTTTGTTGATAAAAACTGGTCAATTTTCTTTATTTACTCTTTCAATGTGTTGGATATCTGCATTTTCAAAGTTTCGTGAGCACTGGAGTTCCAAACTGTTGGCAATAACTTCTGCTTTGTCTTGGGTGGTATATACAAGTCTGTTTGGACCATGGAGGTAGGGTATAGGAGATTGTTGCAGAGCGCACGGCCGATTTTCCATTTGGTACCTGCTTGATATTCCATTTCAGATAAGGTTTGTGGCCATTTTTGATTCCTGATATCATTTAGTGCTTCTCTTATTTCATTTGAGAGTGTATTCATTTTTTGGCGGTCTTCTGGGTTACATTGTTTTTGCCACTTTCTTTGAACTCTATTCTTTTCTTTGATTTTCACTAGTAGCCAGTTGGGAATGGAGGACAGATTATTTTTGTTTGTATTATGGGCTTTGTATGAAGCATTAACCATTGCTTGCTTGATGCAGAGTAAGGGCTTTTGCTGCATGGTCTAGCTGTTGGGGTGTTTTGATTGTTGGTAGAGGGCCCAAGGATGATTCAAGTTTTCTTGTGAAAGCAGGCCAGGATATTCTTTCTTTTATGTCATGTCATTGTGGTTTTTGGTGATACTGTTTGATCCATGTAACTCCAGAAGTACAGGGTTGTGGTCAGAGCTCAGTTCTGCAATGGAGTTAATGAGTGGAGAGTGCGTTATATTTTGGAGAATTGCAATGTCTATTACATCAGGTCTGTAACCATTAGGGTGGAACAGCGTTGGTTCTTCTGGTCCTATCACTATTAGGTGGTTTCTCTCTGCAAAATTGATGAGAGACCTCCCTTGTTTATTAGTAGTTTTGCTGTTCCAGGCTGGATGTTTTGCATTTAGGTCTCCTGCTAAGATTGTTGGAGTATTTGATTGGAAAAGTAAATCCAGTTCTTGGACAGATAGATCGTTCTTGGGACTGTTGTACGCTGCAATTATTCTCAAAGGGCCATCTTTAGTATTTAGCATCACCGAGTTGGCTTCCAATGTGGTTAATTGTAGTGTGGGTGATTCAGAATGATCTATTCCTTTTTTGACAAGAATGGCTGTGCCTCCTCCTTTTCCTTTAATTCTGTCGCATCTTTATACAAAGCGACTTCTTGTTCTGAATTCTGAACTTGGACATAAATGGGTTTCACTTATTAGCATTACATCAATTAAATGCCGATCCAAAAATTCTTGAAGTTCTTCTTTTTTGCTTTCAACTCCATTGGCGTTCCAGATGGTTAATCTTAAATTATTTGGTGTGTGTAGTAATTTATGGGCCATCACAGAAAATCTATACAACAGAAGGAATTGAGGACAGGATTATAGTTAGAATATCTGTTCCAGTTCTTGCTGCACATAATTTATCAATTAGGGACTTTGCAAAATGTAGTAATCTTCTGGCTTTGGGGCTGGAAGAAATGTTTGTTAGGCTGAAGCGAACAGAAACGTCATCTTCCTCAGAGGGACCAGCAGGGGGAGCCCCAGGCCTGTTTATCTGAGAAGCGAAGTTCCTTTCTAAGAGCGTAGTGGATGCAATTCGCTCGGCCTTCTGCCCGTCTGTTTTGTTTACTTTACTGTGACGCGATCCATTTGAAGTAGGAGGTGATGGATTTGCGGGCTTTACTAGGCAGGTGTCTTTTCTTACAGCGTAACTGATTCCTGCGGAGACTGCTCTGGATGGTAGTGATGTGGGTTGTGGCTGCTTCTTCAGAGGATTGTACACACATCCCCAGTAGTTTGCAGGGTGATCCTGACGGCAGCTTGCCTTTTCTTCTGTTGGTCTGTTGCAGACACGTGACCAGTGGCTGTCGGCACAGCGGACACATCTGGGTCTATTATAACACATGTTAGCAGCATGCCCAAATCTTTGGCAGCGGTAGCATTGGCCAATCTTGGGTTTATTAATTAAATTTTCCCACTTTACACGTAAGAAAATTAAGTCATTAATTTGAAATGTGTGCTTACCTTCTTCGTTTCTTGTTAAGTGTACGAGCATCAGTGGGCAGGGAAGACGCCGAGGGCGTGCCTTCATTCTGCACACTTTAATAACTCTTTAAGAGCTGTTTCTATGTCATCTTCACTTAAAGATGTGGGTATACCACGTATGACTACTTTCAGTAGCTTTTCCGATTCCAACCTCCAGGAATGGAATTCAATGTTACCGTCTTTTAGGAAGTGAGAGGGCGCTCTGTAGTCATCAGCGGTTTGTAGTTGAAGACGAATGCTGTCTTTAGTAGTGACTGCTTTAGAGACTGTGATGTTTCGTCTTTTTAGTTCGTTGTTGAATTGCAACCAGTTTTCTGAAGAACGGAGAATAATCGGTGGGACTTTGTTCAGGCGGCGCGCAGTGCGGTCTTGTTCTGGCCTTTGCGAATTGTCGGTAGGTGAGAGTGGGTTTGAATCTTCACACGAATCTTCCATTTCCGATGTTAAACCGGTCAGCACGCTGAAACGATTTCTAAGCGGAATATCTTGCTGAGGGGAATTTAGTAATGTCGGTTTCAGCTTCTTCCTATCGAGAGAGTGTTTGGAAGGAAAGATCTTGTGTTTTCCTTTCAAGGATGTTACAGGCAAGAAGGGACTTTCGGTCTCACTGCTGTTATCGTATAAGTAGGTATTATCGTCCATTTCCGATTCGCCTTCAGAGCTGAGATCAGACAGGGTTTCGGGTCGACCAGAGTACACCTTTTGGAAGGTGTGCCCTAGAAGTCATTGTTTGGTACGTGCTATGGCGCCGAGGCGTCTTGTCTTCTCCGGATGAAAAGTCAACGGCGTATGTGTCGTAAATCTTGGCGACACATTAGCCGATTTCTTCCTCGAAGTCTCCCATTCACCTGGGAACTGAGACTTTTGAACAGGTGTTAAGCACCAGGGTCGAAAGCAAGCTTGAAAATTAAGCCGAATCTTCCGCTTTCAAGCGTCAATCCTCAATACCACAGAATGTTGAATGAATCTCGAATGAGAATCAAAAGTTAAACGTGTCTTCTGAATGTTCTCGATTGACTGGAATCTTGCTTCTCTCATGGAGGACCGAGGCAATGCCTCTCACTCTCCTTCATCTTTGTGTTTTTTTAATCTGTGAGATTCATGTTGACTACGGTGGGTTGGCACCCTGCCCAGGATTGGTTCCCTGCCTTGTGCCCTGTGTTGGCTGGGATTGGCTCCAGCAGACCCCCGTGACCCTGTGTTCGGATTCAGCGGGTTGGAAAATGGATGGATGGATTCATGTTGACTTGTCTCATAACAATCAGATTTGGTTGTTTTGGTTGGGGGTTGTGCAAGATGCTGTTGCTGAATTTTAGGATGGTTAAGCACCAGAGTCGAAAGCAAGCTCGAAAATTCAGCCGAATCTTCCGCTTTCAAGCGTCAATTCTCAACACCGCAGAATCCGTCAAGAATTTAAATGCATGCAATAGAATCAGAATCGAATCCACAGCCAGCGCTCAGTAGCAGGTGTTTTAATGCTTCCGCCTTATAATTGACTCCACCTTCCGACACGACGAGTGGCTACCTAATGTGATTGACATGCGTTCGTCATTTTCCCGTGATGCACACCTCTCGTTCTCATTATGTCACGTGGTTGTTTAAGTAGTTGGCGTCTTCCAGAAAAGTTATAAAGTGTGTTTAAAATAGGGAGCAGTTTAAATTACTTTACCTTTTGAGGGCAATTGAAATTACTTATTTTTGTTCTGAAATAACAAGTAAGTCCCCTTTATCTGTTTTTTTTTCTTTTGTTGAAATGCAAAGATACACTTTAGTTTATTTCGCCAGCTGCACTTGAAACGATGTAAACGATATTTATTTTAAAGTAAGATAGAAAAGCGAGACATTTTATGTTTGTCATCGGATACTTTTGGTTAAAAATCGTAATATGGTTATATAAACATTTAAGCGAAGCTAAATAGGTTACACGACGTTTACTGCCCTCGTGTTAAGAGTTTTTCAGAGCCGAAACAGATAAATAGGCCTTTGGGAGAAAAAAGCTCGTGCTAAGCTGTTTTCAAACGCAGACGAGAAATTCACGTTCTTTTACTGGTAACAGTACCAGCGTGTCAAACCCATTTTTGTGCTTTTTCGGTGCAATGTGGGCGCAAAAGTCAAATTTCTTGCGTATTGTCTATGTTTCAATTGGTCTGCACTGATTTTCATTTTTTGCAATATTTATATGTACATTTTGTAAAGCAGTTTTCCCTACCTTCATGCCATATGTAGACCATTGCATGCTTCACAAAAGTGAAGCACATGCAACTTTTTCATGTGGCCTTGCATCCTTTAGACGTGAATTCATGAAATACAATGCGTTCAAAAGTCATGTCTACAGAAATCATGCAAATTCTCCAGATTACCCAGTGGTCTGGGGTCATTTGTGTGCACTTCATTGTTGTGCAAAAAGCAATGCAAAGATGAAAAGGATCTTTTTTTTCCATCTTGTTACATATGGTCAGGAGTGAAGTTGTGACCTGCCCTTACAAAGGCTGCACAAAGAGTTTTAAGATTAAGTCTTCATTCACTGCACATATCTCAAGAAATCACAAGTCTAATTCTAGGAATAGTTGTACCTCTGGTCAAAGTTGTTCCAGTATAGCATATGAAAGCGGCTTGACAGAAAACCCCATAGAGGATGACATTAGGTGATGGTGTAGAAAATGTAGAACAGCTATACTTAAGGAACCTGGCAATGTTTTTTATTTAAAATTGCAAGTTAAATATCTGGTACCATCTTCCACAGTCCAGAGAATTGTGGAAGAGATGGAAGACTTGAATGCCATGTCTCAGAAATATATAAAACAACAGCTGGAATTGGAATTGAAGAGCAAGTCATCAGTGTCGCATGAAAATGTGTGAAGCATTATGAATATACTTCCCAACTGTGACTTGTTTTCTGCCTCAAATGCAACATCTTTAAGAAGTGCATACACAAAGTTTTTATCAGTCATATTTTAATTATATAAAACCAGAGACTGTTTATCTTGGCACTGATGAAAACCAAAATCAAAGATATTTACAGTATGTACCTCTAAAGTTATTATTAGGGCTTTTAAGCAATAAAGATGTACTAAAAAATATACATGGAGAAGTGTTTTGGAACCACGGTCCAGTATTCTTTCTGACATACATGATGGCTCCGTGTGTAGATCAAATGTTCTGTTCAGCCAGTCTGCCTCTGCGATACAGCTAGTTCTTTTTCAAGATATATTTGAAGTTGTCAGTCCTCTTGGCTCAGCTAAGAAAAATTTCAAAGTTCTGGCTGTTTATTTGACTCTTGGAAATTTTCAACCTCATCATCGTTGTAATGCTGACAACATGCAGCTGGTGATGCTGTGCCATGAGAAAGATTTAAAACGATTTGGCCAGGAAAAGGTGTTCTCAAAATTAGTAGAGGACAGTAAGAACTTGGAGGAGTATGGTGTGGAAATTTCTGATTGCTTGTTAAAGGGCAGTCTGTTTTGCATTGTTGGTGATAATTTCGGGATCTCACAGCATTGGAGGATTTACTGAAAATTTCAGTAGCAGTGAGTATTTTTGTAGGTACTGCCTTGTAAAAAGAAATGTCTTTGTAAGAGATGATTGTGCTACGGGTCCTTTGCGTTCAACAACAACAACATTTATTTCTATAGCACATTTTCATACAAAAAGTAGCTCAAAGTGCTTTACATATTGAAGAAAAGGAAAATAAAAAACAAAATACTAAATTAAAATAAGACAACATTAGTTAACATAGAAAAGGAGTAAGGTCCGATGGCCAGGGTGGACAGAAAAAACAAAAAATAACTCCAGAAAGCTGGAGAAAAAAATAAAATCTGCAGGGGTTCCAGGCCACGAGACCACCCAGTCCCCTCTGGGCATTCTACCTAACATAAATGAAATAGTCCTCTTTGTAGTTAGGGTTCTCACGGAGTCACTTGATGGTGATGGTCATACAGACTTCTGGCTTTTAATCCATCCATCATTGTTGGAACATCATGGTGCTTTGGGTAGATGGTGGTGGCGCAAGCGGAGCAGCACAATGTAGCAGTTAACATGATGAGAGCTTCTGAGATTTAAGAAGTTGAAGGAATTAAGTTTAACTCATTGTTTAATGTGCTACATTTTTTCATGTTTCACAACCTGGTCTACCTCCATGCTTCGGTCATGATCTATTCGAAGGTGTCGTTTCCAGTGATTTGGCTCTGTGCCTGAAGTACTTTGTACATGTTAAAAAATGGTTTTCTGTTTCTCAGTTAAATAGACGCATTGTGCGGTTTAAGTATGCTGGGTCAGATGCCAGTTCCAAGACTTGTGAGTTTGGAGGGAAAAATGATAAACTTGGTGGA
Organism: Erpetoichthys calabaricus; assembly: GCF_900747795.2. Taxonomy (NCBI): domain Eukaryota; kingdom Metazoa; phylum Chordata; class Cladistia; order Polypteriformes; family Polypteridae; genus Erpetoichthys; species Erpetoichthys calabaricus. The sequence continues at coordinate 8,522,940 of NC_041403.2, read as the reverse complement.
CAGGCAGTACAAAACTGGAATTTGCTGAGACTTTTACCTGTGGTAGTAGGTGACAGAATATTAAACTACAGTGATTCTGTTTGGCAACTTGTACTGCAGCTTAGAGAAATTGTAGCGTTAGTATGTGCACTAGGGCAGGGCAATATGGCCAAAAATATTTCTCACGATATACAGTGGTGTGAAAAACTATTTGCCCCCTTCCTGATTTCTTATTCTTTTGCATGTTTGTCACACAAAATGTTTCTGATCATCAAACACATTTAACCATTAGTCAAATATAACACAAGTAAACACAAAATGCAGTTTTTAAATGATGGTTTTTATTATTTAGGGAGAAAAAAAATCCAAACCTACATGGCCCTGTGTGAAAAAGTAATTGCCCCCTTGTTAAAAAATAACCTAACTGTGGTGTATCACACCTGAGTTCAATTTCCGTAGCCACCCCCAGGCCTGATTACTGCCACACCTGTTTCAATCAAGAAATCACTTAAATAGGAGCTGCCTGACACAGAGAAGTAGACCAAAAGCACCTCAAAAGCTAGACATCATGCCAAGATCCAAAGAAATTCAGGAACAAATGAGAACAGAAGTAATTGAGATCTATCAGTCTGGTAAAGGTTATAAAGCCATTTCTAAAGCTTTGGGACTCCAGCGAACCACAGTGAGAGCCATTATCCACAAATGGCAAAAACATGGAACAGTGGTGAACCTTCCCAGGAGTGGCCGGCCGACCAAAATTACCCCAAGAGCGCAGAGACGACTCATCCGAGAGGTCACAAAAGACCCCAGGACAACATCTAAAGAACTGCAGGCCTCACTTGCCTCAATTAAGGTCAGTGTTCACGACTCCACCATAAGAAAGAGACTGGGCAAAAACGGCCTGCATGGCAGATTTCCAAGACGCAAACCACTGTTAAGCAAAAAGAACATTAGGGCTCGTCTCAATTTTGCTAAGAAACATCTGAATGATTGCCAAGACTTTTAGGAAAATACCTTGTGGACTGATGAGACAAAAGTTGAACTTTTTGGAAGGCAAATGTCCCGTTACATCTGGCGTAAAAGGAACACAGCATTTCAGAAAAAGAACATCATACCAACAGTAAAATATGGTGGTGGTAGTGTGATGGTCTGGGTTTGTTTTGCTGCTTCAGGACCTGGAAGGCTTGTTGTGATAGATGGAACCATGAATTCTACTGTCTACCAAAAAATCCTGAAGGAGAATGTCCGGCCATCTGTTCGTCAACTCAAGCTGAAGCGATCTTGGGTGCTGCAACAGGACAATGACCCAAAACACACCAGCAAATCCACCTCTGAATGGCTGAAGAAAAACAAAATGAAGACTTTGGAGTGGCCTAGTCAAAGTCCTGACCTGAATCCAATTGAGATGCTATGGCATGACCTTAAAAAGGCGGTTCATGCTAGAAAACCCTCAAATAAAGCTGAATTACAACAATTTTGCAAAGATGAGTGGGCCAAAATTCCTCCAGAGCGCTGTAATAGACTCATTGCAAGTTATCGCAAACGCTTGATTGCAGTTATTGCTGCTAAGGGTGGCCCAACCAGTTATTAGGTTCCGGGGGCAATTACTTTTTCACACAGGGCCATGTAGGTTTGGATTTTTTTTTCTCCCTAAATAATAAAAACCACCATTTACAAACTGCATTTTGTGTTTACTTGTGTTATATTTGACTAATGGTTAAATGTGTTTGATGATCAGACACATTTTGTGTGACAAACATGCAAAAGAATAAGAAATCAGGAAGGGGGCAAATAGTTTTTCACACCACTGTATATTTGAACATTTGCGATAACGATATAACTGACAATATGATTGACGCGAGACAAAATACTTTACAACTCTGCAACTTTATTAGTTCAAAAAAACCCCTTCAATTTATTTTCACTTAAACAAGCAGCTGTTTTTATGTGCATTAAAGCTATATAAAAATTTAACAGTGCAAATGCAAATTCCTTGCTGACAGTTTAACCAAAAGACATTTCCAGTGAAAATGGGCTGACATATCCTGAGCATAACCATGTATAATATCCACAAAACTTAAAAAGAGTTGCTTTGCAACATAAAACTGCAGTGTGCCAAATAAGTCAAATAATAATTTATCCATGTTTTTTGTTTGTTTTGTTTTTACTCAAGAGTTTGTGCAATTTTATTACTACTGCTCATGGAAGTTTTCTACTGTACATTTCAAGTTTTAAGATTTTTTCAGAAACACTAACATGTTCACAGATGTGGGCTTAAGGGAGGACCTTTGACAAGTTACAACGTTTCCACCTGTGCTGAACAACCTTTCAGATGCAGAGCTAGTTGCTGGAATGCAGAGGTATTTCCTAGCTAATCTGCTGATGTGGGGAAAGTTTACTGTGTGAACTTTCCACCACAAAAGAGGATCACACTCACTGTCTTAAAAGGAAACACAGTTCATTACTCGATGCCAATATTAATGCGGTGTGGGATGTCTGACATTTAAGTTTTATGTATAACACACACACACACACGTTTATATATATCTTGCAGCACAACTGCCCACATCCAGCCTGCCTGTTCATTTTTAAAGACAACTAAAGATTAATTTAAAATAGTATTATTACCATCATATAAACTAATGCAAGAAATGCTTAATCTGACGTTATAATTAACTTACCTATTGCAATGTGCAGGCGATATCCGAAGCATGAAAGTCTGGTCCAGTTGTTTAGTGCGACGGCTTTCACAACGTTGGCCCCGTTGTCGGTCGTCACACACACTTGTTTTTCCTCCTGAAGATTCCACGAGCTGAGGAACTCTTTTAAGCCTTTCGCTATATTTTCCCCTGTATGGTCCTCAGGGGGGGGCTTGGGGGGGGGGGGGGACTTGTTTCAAGGCACTTGTTTTGTAGCTTCCAGTCTTTGTCCACGTAGTGTATTGTGAGGCTCATGTAGGGGTCTGATGTTCGGCTTGACCACATGTCCGTGGTGGACGCAAAAAACTCCGCCAAAGATAATGCATTTGACACCTCAGTACGGACCTCTTCATATAAAGCAGGACAGGCGACTTTAGAGAAGTATTTCTTGGTGGGCAGCTTGTAGCGTGGATCGAACTTTTTAAGCATCTTTGTGAAACCTTCTCTTTCCACACTCTGAATGGGCATCATATCCCTGGCTAAACAATGCATCACTGCATTAGTTAGTTCCCCCCAGCGTTTGCTACTTTTGTCATAAGGCGTGCAGCTATTTAAAGCTACGCCGATTGTTTGTTGAGTCAGCTTCTTTGGTCTCGCCACCACGCTAGTTGAAGCGGACGCCTCTTCACGTGCTTTAACAGTTTTGTTGTACTCCAACAAGTGCTTCTGCTTCAAATGATGAAATAGGTTTGTGGTGTTTCCTCCCTTCGCCACGATGGCCCGCTTGCATGTTCCACAAAAAATTGTGCTTTGTTGGGTATCTGACGGGCGAAAACCAAACCAGTTCCACACCACTGAAGTTGCACCATTTTTACAAACCAATTCTGGTTCATCAGTTTCATTCAACGATCCGCTTTCGCCCTTCTCATTCTCCGTCGCCGCCATGTGCGTATGAAAACAAAGGCACTGCGCATGTGCGTTTTTCCCATATTCTATCGCGATATTTCATTTTCTTATCATTGCCTAACATTGTACCGGTATTACCGTGAAAGGTATAATATGGCCCAGTCCTAATGTGCACCACAGATATCTACTGCACAGGTTGCATACTTTGAAGTGATTATAATGGAATATCTTGAAATGAAAAGTTATTTCCTGAAAAGCCTTTGAAACCAAAGCACCATTACTTAAGGCATTATGCTGCTTTAATTCTTAAATTTGGTCCACTTATACACTTACGGACAATGAGATTTGAAAGTAAACATTCCTATTTTAAGAGGTGTGGTAGACGTCTTCGGAATTTCAAGAACATTTGTCAAAGCCTTGCTGAACATCATCAACTATTTCAAGCCTATCTTTTTTTCTGGGACTTTTTTTTCTGCTGACTTAGAAATAAGGAAAAGTATTCCTTTTTATGCCAATTTGTACAATTTAACTATGCTTAGAGTATTGTGGGGCCTTGATTTTGATGAGACAGATACAATTCTGTCAGAGTAGGTGCAATTTAAAGGTACATTATACAAAAAGGGATTTTTCTTGATTCTAAATAAAGGTTCAGATTTGGAATTTGATGAAATTGAGATAATGGTAATAAAGGATAGTAAAAACCTGCATTTTTTTTGTTAGAAAATATTATTCTGTATTTTTACCACATCTTGGTTTGTTTCAGATATACCAGGACGCTGAGTGTACACAGTCTGTACCTTTTGAATGTCTTGGTGACTTTTGTCCTTTTGCCAGGTTACAGAAGTCTTGGAACTTCCATCATTTGCCTGAAACACATGCCATTATCAGTTTAATTTTTATTTTAAATCACACGGGGGATGTACAATATATTGTTTATACAGTTTGTAAATACTTTTTTTGACAGATTAGAAAACATACCTTTCTTTACAGTTACAAATATGGAACAGGACAGAAATTGCACTCAGTTGTATGCTTTCATCAGATCAGTTTTCCCAAATTTGAACAATGAAGATTTGAAAGTTATTGTAGAGAAGATTCAGGATTTGGGAGTATACCACGCAGAAGATGTCAAGTACATAAAGGAGGAAGAACTGCTTGGTGTTCTGAAACCAGTTCAAGCACGGAAATTGATTTCTAGCAATTTAGTCACAAGTGAGTATCATTCATTGTTTGTGGTAGATTCTGTTCTTGGGCATCTTTGTTTGGGCAATTCTTCATCAGTATATTGCATTAACCTGAGCCAACATCTAATATATTTTACCAAAGTTAGAAAAATAAGTTACTCTTTTTTAATAATTGTAAATGCCTTTAATGGCCATGCCAGTTATATTTTTTCTTTCATTTTTTTAAGGTGAATATTTTAATCCCAATCCCTGTGGTTATTCACCCCGAGTCACTGAAATGTCTCTGTCTAGTTCGTGTTGTTCAAACATTAGTGGAGGTGGAGTAGACTCTGATACCACTAGTAACAGCTGGATAGATGACTTTTACATACCGTGGACAAAACTGCCATCTGATTTAATGGGATATTTGGAAAGAGGAGGGAGACTGCCCCCAAAAAGGCAAGGAGAACTGATTAGAATTGTGATAAGTGAAGTAATGTCAGTGTGCAAGGTGCCGTTGAAAAGACACTTAATACACATAGCAGCAAAGATGGTTAATAAATACCCTCGGTCATTAAAGGATGTGATTGAAGGAGAAATTATTGGTAGTGGATATGACTCCTTACTAAAACAGCTTCATGCAAGAGCAGAAAATGTTAAACGGGATGACCATGCAAAAAGTAAAAGGAAGAAAGCAACATCCAGTGGAAGTAATACTGACGAAGTTTCACCACATCAGCGTGCCTGCATACAAGACACGTATGGCTGTGTGAATTGGTGTCCTGATCAGATGCCACTGGGAGAAACAGTAGAAACCCGAAAATGTTTCTTGAGGGAATTCAAGATTCATCAATTATATCCCAGAAAATGGTGGTAAGCGGAGAAAGGATATAATTAACAATGTGGCAGTGGAAACGCTTAAAACAGAGTGGCCTTTCCTTTTTGAGAAAATTGGTATTATAGTTCACTTTAAGCAATTAACTGGAATTCGTTTAGAAGAAACAATGAGGGAATTCTTTTCAAGTAAAGGAAAAAGAGTTCTGGCCTACATGAGAAGCCTTGGAAGTGATAAGACCCAAAAAAGTTGTTGAAGTAAATGTTGAAGACTGCTGAAAAAGCAACTTGCAGCAAGCTACATGAGGTTCCAGGCACAGTCTTACTCCTTTTTGCATATTTCAATGAAAACGAAAATGTGATGTTCTACCAAGTCAGTGACACATGCTTAGCAAATGAGGTATCTGTGTCTGCTCTTCCAGCATCACCGTGTATCATTTTTTGTGGTGAGTATACAGGATGCTGAACTTCTTTTTATTTATATATATATATAGATATATATAGATATATAGATGTACAGTAATCCCTCGCTATATCGCGCTTCGCCTTTCGTGGCTTCACTCCATCGCGGATTTTATATGTAAGCATATTTAAATATATATCGCTGGTTCGCGGATTTCTGCGGACAATGGATCTTTTAATTTTTTGTACATGCTTCCTCAGTTGGTTTGCCCAGTTGATTTCATACAAGGGACTCTATTGGCAGATGGCTGAGAAGCTACCCAACTTACTTTTCTCCCTCTCTTGCGCTGAGTTTCTCTGATCCTGACGTAGGGGGATTGAGCAGGGGGGCTGTTCGCAAACCTAGACGATACGAACGCTCGTCTAAAAATGCTGAAAGATTATCTTCACGTTGCTACCATCTGTGCAAGCTGCTTCCTGAAGCGACATGCTGCACGGTGCTTCGCATACTTAAAAGCTCAAAGGGCACGTATTGATTTTTCACTATTTGTCAGGAGCAGAGAGAGAGAGATAAAAACAGAGGGGGTGTGAGCTGCCGCCTTCAACAGCTTTGTGCCGCAGTGCTTCGCATACTTAAAAGCCAAACAGCCCTATAGATTTGTTTGCTTTTGTCTCTCTCTCTCTCTCTCTCTCTCTGACATGCTCTGCTCCTGACGCGCACTCCTTTGAAGAGGAAGATATGTTTGCATTCTTTTAATTGTGAGACGGAACTGTCATCTCTGTCTTGTCATGGAGCACAGTTTAAACTTTTGAAAAAGAGACAAATGTTTGTTTGCAGTGTTTGAATAACGTTCCTGTCTCTCTACAACCTCCTGTGTTTCTGCGCAAATCTGTGACCCAAGCATGACAATATAAAAATAACCATATAAACATATGGTTTCTACTTCGCGGATTTTCTTATTTCGCGGGTGGCTCTGGAACGCAACCCCCGCGATGGAGGAGGGATTACTGTATAGATATATATATAATAATTTTCCAACACAAAATGTTAAATATTAAAGTATTTTGTTCAATGTTCATATTTTTCAGGAGACTCTCTGCTGACTGCAAGTTGCTTCATATTAAGTGTTGATAAAAATGTTGTCAAAGAGAATATTCCAGTATTTTTAGAGGCCTTCGAGATGATGTTTGCTGCTTACTACATTTTCAATATTCAGTATCCATCTTATGTAGGATCAACACTAGAATTCATACAAAGGCAAGTTTTAGTAAAACTCTATAGGTAGCTTATGCATTTCAGTTGTTTAATGGCATTATTGATTACATATGTGTTTTTATGTATGTTTCTAGGTATGTAAAAGGTGGTCTGATATAATTCATATTATTGTATGTGGATGGTCAGTTTTCAGACATTGGCTGTACTGGAAAGTTACAAGCACCTTGTGGTGTGACCAATGCAGAAGCAATGTCCAAGAATTAACAACTGTACTGGTAACCTGTCTTATTATATTTTCACTTTGACTGTATCTGCCATTACTTCCAGTTTCCCAAGCATAAAACTTTCCAATTTTTTTATGTTCACTTAAACTATAACTTTTTATTTGTTTACCTCAGGTGTTTTGCCAACATCAACCCAGAAAGAGGCACAAAAGTTCAGCAGATCAAGTCAAAGAAACAGTATGCTGTAAACCCAAGAGTGCTCACCTTAATTTCTGCAATTGCAGATATTGAATGGAGACAATGAAATCAAAGTATTAACTGAAAAAGGCAAGTTTTCACAATATTTTAAATGACCAGAGTATTATGATTAAAACAGATTTTTTGAGAACATATCTGTGGCTTTATGCACTATTTACATGTTGCAATATTGCATGATTGTTTTTATTTAATAATAAACTTTTACCAAGAGAGTTGACATTTAAGGTATAATGTAGCTTATTTACCTTTCTCATCTTCTTTGCAGGTATTGATGACTTGAGCCTTGAAATTGCACTATTTGAATGGCTGAAGTCAAGCCTGAAAGAGTTTACTCCGGGTTCAAGGTTTTTGACTTTTAAAGAAACAGTAAGGGCAAATGATGTGCCTCTTCGAGTAGTAACAGTCCAACATCATGCCTTCTGTATCTGTACATACATCGTCAAGGTATTCAAAGTTGAAAATTTGTGTCAGTTAATATGATGGTTAGTGAAAACAGAGCATACTTGGTCTATTGCTTAATCTGGTCTGCACCTAACTGTCAATACTGAATTTTTTCATTGGGCTGGCTTTGCTACATCATCTGAAAGTCCGCCAACCAATGAGGTCAAATATTTTATGGATACTTGGTGTCCAGTTTTGAGTTGGAACGTATTCACATCTGTGTTTTTTTAAAGCCAGACAATAAACAAAGACTGAGTCAGAGACAGGAACTAAGCTCTGTACCAAGTATGCTCTATTTTCACTAACCACCATGTTACATGCGACACAAAACCACTCTGAGAGAAACTGAATGTAATGGGCATTAAGGGTCAGCATGAAGTATCACATTCAAATTTGCAAAAGTGAAACTTAGTTGTACTTAAATGTAACCTTTTTGACAAAAGGAGTCACTGTACAAGTAAAGTGATGTATTTATGAAGTTTTTGCCTTTCCATCTCTGTTAATGTTGCATTGAGTGAGAGTAACATTGTGCAATTAATATTTTTATGTACTATTCCTGAATTTCTGCATAAGCCAACGTCTCTGCAAGGAGGCAAATTCAGGAGAAAATTGTTTATAAAGGTAACCTGACAGATTAGCTGGCTACTTCTTGTGTGTGTATACATAAGTATAAAATATATACAAGTATGTATGTGTGTATATAATATATAAAAAATATATGTGTGTGTCTGTGTGTGTGTATGTATGTGTAATATATATATAGTCACCTCCACCCACCCCCCCACGGAATGTATTGCTATATATTGCCTTTGATTCTTGTAAGTCTAAGCATTATCCTCTGATGAAGACCCCTGATAAGGGTTGAAAGCTCAGGAATAAAACTATTTTATGATACGTGATTCGTTTTTTTTCTCCCCTTCGTGGATCTCCAACTGCAAATATATATATATGTATATATATATATATATAATATATATACAGTGGAACCTCGGTTCACGAACGTCTCGGTACACGTACAACTCGGTTTACGACCAAAAAGTTCGCCAAACTTTTGCCTCGGTTCACGACCAAACACTCGGTATACGAACAAGCCAGGTTCCCTTTCGGTTTGTTGATGTTCATTCTCTCCCTGTGCATTTCCTGTGCAGCGAGCGAGAGAGAGCGCGCACGCACACACACACACAGAGAGGCAGCGCAAGAGACAGAGGGCTGTACACACACACACACACACACACAGGAACACGCGCGAGAGAGGCGTGTGCGCACACACACAGGAGCGCTCTAGACAGACACACTGTGAGCTGCAAAGCTGATCGCACCCCCAGAGAATACAGACGCCCCTGGGAAAACCCCTAAGAAACATGGACAGACTACCTTCACATTCCTCCTTTCCCTTCTTGCCGGCTCTGTCGCGTAATATGCCTCTCGTGCGGTGCTCCGCCGCCTTAAAAAGCCTGCACGGGCTTCTTTCAGTTTGTTAAATTGGTTGCTTGCTTCTCCTTCTTTCTCTCTCAGGCAATCTGTGCTCCTGGCGGAGCTGTCATCTCTGACTTGTCATGGAGCACGTTTAAACTGTTGAAAAGAGACAAATGTTTGTTTGCAGTGCTTTGAATAAAGTTCCTTTTTTTCTACAACCTCCTGTGTCTCTGTGCAAATCTGTGACCCAAGCGTGACAATACACACAGGCGCTCCAGGCTCGCAAAAGAGAGACGCACGCACACACAGGCGGGGGAGAGAGGCGCACAGGTGCTCCAGGCTCGCTAAAGAGAGACGCACGCACACACACACAGAGAGCGATTGAGGGACGCATAAGTTAGAGAAGGCTTGTTTTTGTTTTCAGTTATGTTTCCGGTGATCGGTTCGTAGCCTGCATTGTTGCAGTGTTACTTTTCTTGGTGGTTTATTAAATTACGGATTTTTCAAATGTTCCTTTTTTCCCCTGTGCTTAAAACTCATTAAAAAAAGTGTTTTTAGCGACAGCGGTTCCTAGCACTATAGCGCGAACTATTGCAGTGTTAGTTTTCTCTGTTGTTAAAGGTTTTCTCAGTGTTATTCAATGTTTTTACATTTAGTTTACCATTACGCTGTGCATTCTATGGTATAATTAACTATATTTGTGCTTAAAAACTGAAAAAATGTATATATTTACATACAGTTTCTACGGTCTGGAACGGATTAATTGTATTTACATACAATCCTATGGGAGAAATTGCTTCGGTTCACGACCAACTCGGTTTACGACCAGAGTTGTGGGACGAATTATGGTCGTGAACCGAGGTTCCACTGTATATGTATGTATATGTATATGTATATGCATGTATGTATATATATATATATATATGTATATGCATGTATGTATATGTATGTATATATGCATGTATGTATATGCATGTATGTATATATGCATGTATGTATATGCATGTATGTATATATATGCATGTATGTATATGCATGTATGTATATATATATGTATGTATATGCATGTATGTATATATATATGTATGTATATGCATGTATGTATATATATGTATGTATATGCATGTATGTATATATATATGTATGTATATGCATGTATGTATGTATATGCATGTATGTATATGCATGTATGTATATGCATGTATGTATGTATATGCATGTATGTATGTATATGCATGTATGTATGTATATGCATGTATGTATATGCATGTATGTATATGCATGTATGTATGTATATGCATGTATGTATATATATATGTATGTATATGCATGTATGTATATGCATGTATGTATATGCATGTATGTATATGCATGTATGTATATATATATGTATGTATATGCATGTATGTATATATATATGTATGTATATGCATGTATGTATATATATATGTATGTATATGCATGTATGTATATATATATGTATGTATATGCATGTATGTATATATATATGTATGTATATGCATGTATGTATATGCATGTATGTATATATATATGTATATGCATGTATGTATATGCATGTATGTATATATATATGTATGTATATGCATGTATGTATATATATATGTATGTATATGCATGTATGTATATATATATGTATGTATATGCATGTATGTATATATATATGTATGTATATGCATGTATGTATATATATATGTATGTATATGCATGTATGTATATATATATGTATGTATATGCATGTATGTATATATATATGTATGTATATGCATGTATGTATATATATATGTATGTATATGTATGTATGTATATGCATGTATATATGCATGTATGTATATATGCATGTATGTATATGCATGTATGTATATATGCATGTATGTATATGCATGTATGTATATATATATGTATGTATATGCATGTATGTATATATATATGTATGTATATGCATGTATGTATATATATATGTATGTATATGCATGTATGTATATATATATGTATGTATATGCATGTATGTATATATATATGTATGTATATGCATGTATGTATATATATATGTATGTATATGCATGTATGTATATATATATGTATGTATATGCATGTATGTATATATATATGTATGTATATGCATGTATGTATATATATATGTATGTATATGCATGTATGTATATATATATGTATGTATATGCATGTATGTATATATATATGTATGTATATGCATGTATGTATATATATATGTATGTATATGCATGTATGTATATATATATATGTATGTATATGCATGTATGTATATATATATGTATGTATATGCATGTATGTATATATATATGTATGTATATGCATGTATGTATATATATATGTATGTATATGCATGTATGTATGTATATATGCATGTATATGCATGTATGTATGTATATATGCATGTATGTATATGCATGTATGTATGTATGTATGTATGTATGTATGTATACAGTGCATCCAGAAAGTATTCACAGCACATCACTTTTTCCACATTTTGTTATGTTACAGCCTTATTCCAAAATGGATTAAATTCATTTTTTTTCCTCAGAATTCTACACACAACACCCCATAATGACAACGTGAAAAAAGTTTACTTGAGGTTTTTGCAAATTTTTAAAAAATAAAAAAAAACAGAGAAATCCCATGTACATAAGTATTCACAGCCTTTGCTCAATACTTTGTCGATGCACCTTTGGCAGCAATTACAGCCCCAAGTCTTTTTGAATATGATGCCACGAGCTTGGCACACCTATCCTTGGCCAGTTTCGCCCATTCCTCTTTGCAGCACCTCTCAAGCTCCATCAGGTTGGATGGAAAGCGTCGGTGCACAGCCATTTTAAGATCTCTCCAGAGATGTTCAATCGGATTCAAGTCTGGGCTCTGGCTGGGCCACTCAAGGACATTCACAGAGTTGTCCTGAAGCCACTCCTTTATCTTGGCTGTGTGCTTAGGGCCGTTGTCCTGCTGAAAGATGAAACGTCGCCCCAGTCTGAGGTCAAGAGCGCTCTGGACCAGGTTTTCATCCAGGATGTCTCTGTACATTGCTGCAGTCCTCTTTCCCTTTATCCTGACTAGTCTCCCAGTCCCTGCCGCTGAAAAACATCCCCACAGCATGATGCTGCCACTACCATGCTTCACTGTAGGGATGGTATTGGCCTGGTGATGAGCAGTGCCTGGTTTCCACCAAACGTGATGCCTGGCATTCACACCAAACAGTTCAATCTTTGTCTCATCAGACCAGAGAATTTTCTTTCTCATGGTCTGAGAGTCCTTCAGGTGCCTTTTGGCAAACTCCAGGCAGGCTGCCATGTGCCTTTTACTAAAGGAGTAGCTTCCATCTGGCCACTCTACCATACAGGCCGGATTGGTGGATTGCTGCAGAGATGGTTGTCCTTCTGGAAGGTTCTCCTCTCTCCACAGAGGACCTCTGGAGCTCTGACAGAGTGATCATCTGGTTCTTGGTCACGTCCCTGACTAAGGCCCTTCTCCCCCAATCGCTCAATTTAGATGGCCGACCAGCTCTAGGAAGAGTCCTGGTGGTTTCGAACTTCTTCCACTTATGGATGATGGACGCCACTGTGCTCATTGGGACCTTCAAAGCAGCAGAGATTTTTCTGTAACCTTCCCCAGATTTGTGCCTCGAGACAATCCTGTCTCGTAGGTCTACAGACAATTCCTTTGACTTCATGCTTGGTTTGTGCTCTGACATGAACTGGACTGGAATCTTTCTTCTCTCATGGATGACCAAGGCAATGCCTCTCACTCTCCTTCATCTCTGTTTTTTTTTTAATCTGTGAGATTCATGTTAACTTGTCTCATATCAATCAGTTTTGGCTGTTTTGGTTGGGGGTTGTGCGAGTTCCTGTTGCTGAATTTTAGGATGGTTTAGGTGTTTAGTCGTCCAGTATTACCTTTGGTCATTTGTGTTTCTTTTATTGACATTTATCATATTGGAGAATCCCTTGAAGAGTTTTGTTTGGGTGAGTTTCTAGTTGGGTAAATAGTTTGAGAGAACTCTTCTGAATGGACTGTTGAATCGACAGGGATTTGGTGTCTTGATGAATCAAGTCATTGGTTACATACCATGGTGCGTTGAGTGCCATTCTTAGAGCTTTGTTTTGGAGGCACTGAATCTGACGGATGAGTACATTGGAAGCGTATCCCCATACTGGTGTTGCGTACAGTAACTGAGCTCTGATGATGCTTCTGTACAGAAATATTTTGTTTGTAGTGTTCAGGTTCCTTTTTCTATTCATCAGTGGGTACAGTTGGCCGAGTGATCTTCTTGCTTTGCATATACTTTCAGTGATGTGGTTACTCCATGTTAGGAGGTTGTCTAATATAAATCCCAGGTATTTTGCTGTGTTTTGCCATGAAATGGGACGACCAAACATTGTTATGGTACCAGGCGGTGGTTTGTGCCTTCTGCTAAAAAGGATTGCAGTGCTTTTTTCTGGGTTGAGACTGATTCTACATGTTTGAAACCATTGCTTCAGGGTTGTGACTGCCTCTTGTAGTCTTTTTGTGACAACCCAAGTTTGGGTGGACTTGTAGAGCACTGCAGTATCATCTGCATATTGAGCCAGTGTTGTGCTACTTGTCTTTGGCATATCACTTACAAAGATGTTGAAGAGGATTGGTGAAAGTAGTGAGCCTTGAGGGACGCCAGCAGTTATTTTGAGTGATGACCTGATGCCATTTAACTTTATCTGGAATTTTCTTCCTTTAAGAAAAGAGGCTGTGAGGTGAACTAGGTAATTTGGAATACCTGCCTTAATCATTTTATAGAGAAGGCCTTTGTGCCACACTTTATCAAATGCTTTGGATGCATCAAGGAAGATTGCTCCGGTGGATCTATTAGTGCTGAAGCCTTCAGTGATGTATTCCACTACTCTCAGGAGTTGATGAGTGATGCTGTGTCCAGTTCTGAAGCCATGTTGTTCTTCATTGATTATTTGTAGCTGTTCTGTATATTTTTGAAGTCTTTTCAGTATTACTTTCTCAATGGTTTTAGCAAGAGTACTAAGTAAACTAATTGGTCTGTAGTTCTGTGGGAAAGATCTGTTTGTTCCTGGCTTAGGCAAAACTATGACATCAGCAGTTTTCCAGCATTCAGGGAAATGTCCTAGTCTCATTACCGCATTGGCAATGTTGGTTATTGAAACAATTGCTTTGTGAGGTAGTGCTCTGAGAGCTGCATTTGGGATGCCATCTGACCCTGGTGCCTTGTTAGTGTTAAGATGATCAGTGATGTTTCTGATTTCTGCTGGAGTAGCAAAATCAATGACTTCTGGTGGGTTTGTTGATAAAAACTGGTCAGTTTTCTTTATTTACTCTTTCAATGTGTTGGATATCTGCATTTTCAAAGTTTCATGAGCACTGGAGTTCCAAACTGTTGGCAATAACTTCTGCTTTGTCTTGGGTGGTATATACAAGGCCGTTTGGACCATGGAGGTAGGGTATAGGAGATTTTTGCAGAGCGCACGGGCGATTTTCCATTTGGTACCTGCTTGATGTTCCATTTCAGATAAGGTTTGTGACCATTTTTGATTCCTGATATCATTTAGTGCTTTCTCTGATTTAATTTGAGAGTGTATTCATTTTTTGGCGGTCTTCTGGGTTACATTGTTTTTGCCACTTTCTTCGAACTCTATTCTTTTCTTTGATTTTCTCTAGTAGCCAGTTGGGAATGGAGGACAGATTATTTTTGTTTGTATTATGGGCTTTGTATGAAGCATTAACCATTGCTTGCTTGATGCAAAGAGTAAGGGCTTTTGCTGCATGGTCTAGCTGTTGGGGTGTTTAGATTGTTTGTAGAGGGCCCAAGGATGATTCAAGTTTTCTTGTGAAAGCAGGCCAGGATATTCTTTCTTTTGTTATGTCATTGTGGTTTTTGGTGATACTGTTTGATCCATGTAACTCCAGAAGTACAGGGTTGTGGTCAGAGCTCAGTTCTGCAATGGAGCTAATGAGTGGAGAGTGCGTTATATTTTGGAGAATTGCAGTGTCTATTACATCAGGTCTGTAACCATTAGGGTGGAACAGCGTTGGTTCTTCTGGTCCTATCACTATTAGGTGGTTTCTGTCTGTAAAATTGATGAGAGACCTCCCTTGTTTATTAGTAGTTTTGCTGTTCCAGGCTGGATGTTTTGCATTTAGGTCTCTTGCTAAGATGGTTGGAGTATTTGATTGGAAAAGTAAATCCAGTTCTTGGACAGGTAGATCGTTCTTGGGACTGTTGTACGCTGCAATTATTCGCAAAGGGCCATCTTTAGTATTTAGCATCACCGAGTTGGCTTCCAATGTGGTTAATTGTGGTGTGGGTGATTCAGAATGATCTATTCCTTTTTTGACAAGAAAGGCTGTGCCTCCTCCTTTTCCTTTAATTCTGTCGCATCTGTATACAAAGTGACTTCTTGTTCTGATTTCTGAACTTGGACATAAATGGGTTTCACTTATTAGCATTACATCAATTAAATGCCGATCCAAAAATTCTTGAAGTTCTTTTTTGTTTTGTACTCCATTGGCGTTCCAGATAGTTAATCTTAAATTATTTGGTGTGTGTAGAGAAAAGCCAAGCAAAATGATACCTTTTATTGGCTAACTAAAAAGACTACAATATGCAAGCTTTCGAGGCAACTCAGGCCCCTTCTTCAGGCAAGATGTAATGTAATTTTGGGGTCATGAGAGAAAATCTTTATAACAGAAGGAATTGAAGACAGGATTATAGTTAGAATATCTGTTCTAGTTCTTGCTGCATATAATTTATCGATGAGGGACTTTGCAAAATGTAGTAATCTTCTGGCTTTGGGGCTGCAAAAAAGGTTTGTTAGGCTTAAGAAAGCAGAAACATCATCTTCCTCAGAGGGACCAGCAGGGGGAGCCCCAGGCCGGTTTACCTGAGAAGCGAAGTTCCTTTTTAAGAAAGTAGTGGATGCAATTCGCTCGGCCTACTGCTCCTCTGTTTTGTTTACTTTATTGTGAAGTGATCCGTTTGAAGAAGGAGGCGATGGATTTGCAGGCTCTACTAGGCAGGTGTCTTTTCTTACAGCATCAGCATAGCTGATTCCTGCGGAGACTGCTCTGGATGGTAGTGATGTGGGTTGTGGCTGCTTCTTAAGAGGATTGTACACACATTCCCTGTAGTTTGCTGGGAGATCCTGACGGCAGTTTACGCAGGTTGCCTTTTCTTCTCTTGGTCAGTTGCAGTCAAATGACCAGTGGCTGTCGGCACAGCGCACACATCTGGGTCTATTATAACACATGTTAGCAGCATGGCCAAATCTTTGGCAGCGGTGGCATTGACCAATCTTGGGTTTATGAATTAAATTTTCCACTTTAACACGTAAGAAAATTAAATCAGTAATTTGAAATATGCGCTTGCCTTCTTAGTTTCTTGTTAAGTGTACGAGCATCAGCAGGCAGGGAAGACGCTGAGGGCCTGCCTTCATTCTGCACACTTTAATAACCGGGAAGCCTCTTTCTTTAACAGCCGTTTCTATGTCATCTTCACTTACAGATATGGGTCTACCACGTATGACTACTTTCAGTGGTTTTTCCGATTCCAACCTCCAGGAGTGGAATTCAATGTTACCATCTTTTTAGGAAGTGAGAGCGCTCTGTAGTCATCAGCGGATTGTGGTTGAAGACGAATGCCGTGTTTAGTAGTGACTGCTTTAGAGACTGTGATGTTTCTTCTTTTTAGTTCGTTGTTGAATTGCAACCAGTTTTCCGAAGAACGGAGACTAATCGGTGGAACTTTGTTCAGGCGGCACGCAGTGCAGTCTTGTTCTGGCCTTTGCGAATTGTCGGCAGGTGAGAGTGGGTTTGAATCTTCACACGAATCATCCATTTCCGATGTTAAACCGGTCAGCGCACTGAAACAATTTCTAAGTGGAATATCTTGCTGAGGGGAATTTAGTAATGTTGGTTTTAGCTTCTTCCTATCAAGAGAGTGTTTGGAAGGAGAGATCTTGTGTTTTCCTTTCAAGGATGTGTGGAATATGACCCTGGACACAGACAGGCAGACACGTTTAAATCACCCCACACACGTTTATTTTGGGTCTCCATATTTACAATTCACTACTCACAAGCCCCAATACCCCACAGTCCAGGCCTTATCACAAAGCCTTCCTTCTCTCTGTCTCTTCAGACCGCCTCCTTCTCTACTTCAACAACCTTGTCCTCTCTTCCACCCGACTAAAGTCCATCTCTGAAGGGAGGCGGCCCCTTTAAATAAGCACCCGGATGTGCTCCAGGTGTTCCCGGCAATCTCCCACCGACACGCCCCAGTGTGGCGGAAGTGCCAGCTGTCTCTCACCCGGAAGCACTCCGGGTGTCCCTGTTCCTCTTCCCCCCCCGGCACTTCCTGGTGTGGCGGAAGTGATGCGGTCCAGGGTCCTCCAGGTATTGGGGTCCCCCTGGCGGTGACCACAGGCCCCTACAGGGTCGAGCTTCCCAGCTCTGTTCCCTGCAGTCCCCAGGGCGGTCGCCCCCTCGAGGTCTGGAGGAAGAATAAGCCCTCCTCCTGTCTTCCTGGGCGTCCCGGGTGGGTACCACCCCCATCCGGGCACCACAGATGTTACAGGCAAGAAGGGACTTTCGGTCTCATTGCTGTTACCATCTAAGTAGGTATTATCGTCCATTTCCGATTCGCCTTCAGAGCTGAGATCAGACAGGGTTTCGGGTCGACCAGAGTACACCTTTTGGAAGGTGTGCCCTAGAAGTCATTGTTTGGTACGTGCTAAGGTGCCGAGGCGTCTCGTGTTCTCCAGGTGAAGAGTCAACGGCGTATGTGTCGTGAATCTTGGTGACACATTAGCCGATTTCTTCCTCGAAGTCTCCCATTCACCTGGGAACTGAGACTTTTGAACAGGTGTTAAGCACCAGGGTCGAAAGCAAGCTTGAAAATTCAGCCTAATCTTCCGCTTTCAAGCGTCAATCCTCAACACCGCAGAATGTTGAATGAATCTCAAATGAGAATCAAAAGTTAAATGTGTCTTCTGAATGTTCTTGACTGACTGGAATCTTGCTTCTCTCATGGATGACCAAGGCAATGCCTCTCACTCTCCTTCATCTCTGTTTTTTTTTTAATCTGTGAGATTCATGTTAACTTGTCTCATAGCAATCAGATTTGGCTGTTTTGGTTGGGGGTTGTGCGAGTTCCTGTTGCTGAATTTTAGGATGGTTTAGGTGTTTAGTCGTCCAGTATTGCCTTTGGTCTTTTGTGTTTCTTGTATTGACATTTATCATATTGGAGAATCCCTTGAAGAGTTTTGTTTGGGTGAGTTTCTAGTTGGGTAAATAGTTTGATAAAACTCTTCTGAATGGACTGTTCAATCGACAGGGATTTGATGTCTTGATGAATCAAGTCGTTGGTTACATACCATGGTGCATTGAATGCCATTCTTAGAGCTTTGTTTTGGAGGCACTGAATCTGATGGATGAGTACATTGGAAGCGTATCCCCATACTGGTGTTGCGTACAGTAACTGAGCTCTGATGATGCTTCTGTACAGAAGTATTTTGTTTGTAGTGTTCAGGTTCCTTTTTCTATTCATCAGTGGGTACAGTTGGCCGAGTGATCTTCTTGCTTTGCATATACTTTCAGTGATGTGGTTACTCCACGTTAGGAGGTTGTCCAGTATAACTCCCAGGTGTATTGCTGTGTTTTGCCATGAAATGAGGATGACCAAACATTGTTATGGTACCAGGCGGTGGTTTGTGCCTTCTGCTAAAAAGGATTGCAGTGCTTTTTTCTGGGTTGATGTTGATTCTCCATTTTTGAAACCATTGCTCCAGGGTTGTGACTGCCTCTTGTAGTCTTTGTGACAACCCAAGTTTGGGTGGATTTGTAGAGTACTGCAGTATTTTCTGCATATTGAGCCAGTGTTGTGCTACTTATCTTTGGCATATCACTTACAAAGATGTTGAAGAGGATTGGTGAAAGTAGTGAGCCTTGAGGGACACCAGCAGTTATTTTGAGTGATAACCTGATGCCATTTAACTTTATCTGGAATTTTCTTCCTTTAAGAAAAGAGGCTGTGAGGTGAACTAAGTAATTTGGAATACCTGCCTTAATCATTTTATAGAGAAGGCCTTTGTGCCACACTTTACCAAATGCTTTGGATGCATCAAGGAAGATTGCTCCGGTGGATCTATTAGTGCTGAAGCCTTCAGTGATGTATTCCACTACTCTCGGGAGTTGATGAGTGGTGCTGTGTCCAGTTCTGAAGCCATGTTGTTCTTCATTGATTATTTGTAGCTGTTCTGTATATTTTTGAAGTCTTTTCAGTATTACTTTCTCAATGGTTTTAGCAAGAGTACTAAATAAACTGATTGGTCTGTAGTTCTGTGGGAAAGATCTGTATGTTCCTGGCTTAGGCAAAACTATGACATCAGCAGTTTTCCAACATTCAGGGAAATGTCCTTGTCTCATTACCGCGTTGGCAATGTTGGTTATTGCAATGATTGCTTTGTGAGGTAGTGCTCTGAGAGCAGCATTTGGGATGCCATCTGACCCTGGTGCATTCTTAGTGTTAAGATGATCAGAGATGTTTCTGATTTCTGCTGGACTAGCAAAATCAATGACTTCTGATGGGTTTGTTGATAAAAACTAGTTAGTTCTTTATTTACTCTTTCATTGTGTTGGATATCTGTATTTTCAAAGTTTGGTGAGCAGTGGAGTTCCAAGCTGTTGGCAATAACTTCTGCTTTGTCTTGGGTGGTATATACAAGTCCGTTTGGACCATGGAGGTAGGGTACAGAAGATTGTTTGTTGCGGAGTGCACGGGCGATTTTCCATTTGGTACCTGCTTGATGTTCCATTTCAGATAAGGTTTGTGACCATTTTTGATTCCTGATATCATTTAGTGCTTCTCTGATTTCTTTTGACTGTATTCATTTTTTGGCGGTCTTCTGGGTTACATTGTTTTTGCCACTTTCTTCGAACTCTATTCTTTTCTTTGATTTTCTCTAGTAGCCAGTTGGGAATGGAGGACAGATTATTTTTGTTTGTATTATGGGCTTTGTATGAAGCATTTACCATTACTTGCTTGATGCAAAGAGTAAGGGCTTTTGCTGCATGGTCTAGCTGTTGGGGTGTTTTGATTGTTGGTAGAGGGCCCAAGGATGATTCAAGTTTTCTTGTGAAAGCAGGCCAAGAAATTCTTACTTTTGTTATGTCATTGTGATTTTTGGTGATACAGTTTGATCCATGTAACTCCAGAAGTACAAGGTTGTGGTCAGAGCTCAGTTCTGCAATGGAACCAATGAGTGGAGAGTGCGTTATATTTTGGAGAATTGCAATGTCTATTACATCAGGTCTGTAACCATTAGGGTGGAACAGCGTTGGTTCTTCTCATCCTATCACTATTAGGTGGTTTCTGTCTGCAAAATTGATGAGACCTCCCTCGTTTATTAGTAGTTTTGCTGTTCCAGGCTGGATATTTTGCATTTAGGTCTCTTGCTAAGATGGTTGGAGTATTTGATTGGAAAAGTAAATCCAGTTCTTGGACAGGTAGATCATTCTTGGGACTGTTGTATGCTGCAATTATTCTCAAAGGGCCATCTTTAGTATTTAGCATCACCGAGTTGGCTTCCAATGTGGTTAATTGTGGTGTGGGTGATTCAGAATGATCTATTCCTTTTTTGACAAGAATGGCCGTTCCTCCTCCTTTTCCTTTAATTCTATCGCATCTGTATACAAAGCGACTTCTTGTTCTGAATTCTGAACTTGGATGTAAATGGGTTTCACTTATTAGCATTACATCAATTAAATGCCGATCCAAAAATTCTTGAAGTTCTTCATTTTTGTTTTGAACTCCATTAGCGTTCCAGATGGTTAATCCTAAATTATTTGGTGTGAGTAGTAATTTAGGGGCAATCAGAGAAAATCTTTACAACAGAAGGAATTGAGGATAGGATTGTAGTTAGAATATCTGTTCCAGTTCTTGC
>NC_041403.2:7068975-7071475 GCF_900747795.2 Erpetoichthys calabaricus | reverse complement strand
TCAGTTCTTCGTGTGCCTTTTCAAACTGTATTTTAGGCTTGCTTGTTATCTCGCGTGCTTTGTCGGAGGTCTCGTGGAGTTGCTCGCTTTGAACTCGAGGTTAATCAAAAGGAAGGTCGATGATCGCGCATGCCCATTACACGGACTTTCTGGGAACGATGGCGCACCAAGATAAGCGTCCAGAATAGTCAAAGACCCTCGCGCTGGACCCTTATGCAAACTTAACATTCCTTTTAAAGATTTATGAAGCGCACTTGGGTCAAAGTGCGGTGCTCACATAAAGACGCATTCCTGCAGGGCCCTCCAACGCGATTCCCAGGCTCTCCAGATAAGCAGTAAGCCCGAAAAACAGGAAAGGATGCGGCTTTTTTTTTTTTGTTGCCCCATCTGATCCTTGAAAATGTCTTCTTTACAGCTGCCTGCAGGGTGCCTGGCTCGGAAACTGGAAAGAGACCTTGTGAATTGGTCTCTGCGTTTAGTTTCTTATGCCACCCTTTTACCATGAAACAAAGAGTTGGAGTGACCTGGCTGGCACATTGTCACATGGTGCTGTGGAGCAGTAAATGGAGTGGTATGCTCTCACCCTCAATGATGTCAGATAAACTGGACCGCCATCTCTTGCTGCCATATTAACGGAATAGGCTCCCAGCCAACCAAGATCAGGGCACTGCCCAATAAGCTTCCAGCTGAGGACGTCTGGAAGACCCCTCGCCCTTCTAGTCATCACACCCCCTAAAGCAGGTTGTCCGGAGCCCTTTGGTGCTTTCTTTGCACCCCCTTCAGCCAATAACGGACGTCTGGTCGAACTTCAGGGACAAAGTTTCCCACGCCTCTCAGGGCACAAAGAGGGCTTGTTTTTGACTAATTGCATTAAAGTGGCGGGCAGGCGGCAGAGCGGAAGAGACGAAGCCCACCTAGAAAGCCGCGTTCGCCTAGTCTGTCTCCGCAGAGAGAGAGCGGCTAAGCGCATAGGACAAAGATACGGGTATATAGTGCCTTTCTAGCTGCACGATATACCCACCTATGCAGAGATTTTACAGTTAGACGTACTTGGAATTCGTTTCACGCCCCCTGGAAATAGCGATCGAAAAACAAAAGAACGAATTGAATAAAATGCACAGAACAAGCGCGTGAATGTCATTCGGGACTCCGTCAGTGCGTGCGCGTGCGCGCGCGCGCTCCCCCTCCTGTTTTAAGGCCTCGTTTATACTTCATCGCTTGAAACCGCCGCGCACGCGCGATGAGCGATCAAAACGCATTTCTACTTACTTGTTGCAGCCCGAACGATCGACGCACTGATATTCTCCTGGTCAATAAGTGACAGTTTTAGGTCAGTGTTACATAGTTAATAATGTCACAGCAGGGGATTTGAGACTCCGCTGGTGCCAGAAGTGTTGTGCCAGCAATTCCTGACTTTTAAGGGGGAGAACAGGTGAAGGTGGAGTGTCGGGGCTATTGTACAAAAGCGGCGAAGGACGGGCGAGTGTAATACTAACGTGAGAGGGGGAATACAAGTGGAGCAGATGCATTTCAAATGTTTTAAAATATTTTCATTGCGTTTTGATGACCCATTCTGCCCATCGTCCATCATTCTGGCATCAAGGTTCGCAGCCTCTCCTTGAAATTCACCATTTTGGATACACAGCAGCGTAGTTAAGAAACTTTTCCTCGCGCAGTCAGTGCGCAGGCGAAAATACTGCGCATGTTCCCGGATCTGACGTCATTTTCGACGCGCGGCTCTCGCGCCCACGTTAGCAGCTGATCCTTTAGCTCCTGTAAGCTGCGAGGCGGGGCATCCATGGATGGGAATTGTTTTTCCAGCACACCCCACCCCACAGATGATCTGGGGAATCTGGAGGCCAAGTCAACATCTCAAACTCTTTGGTTATGTTCCTCAAACCATTCCTGAACAATTAGTGCAGTGTGTCAGGGCGTGAAAGAGGCCGCAGCCATCAGGGAATACCGATGCCATGATGGGGTGTATGTGGACTGCAACAATCTGTAGGTTGGTTGGAACTTGTCATGAATACCAGGGCCCAAGGTTTTTCAACAGAATGTTGTCCAGAGCATCACACTGCCTCTGCCAGCTTGTCTTCTTCCCATAGTGCATCCTGCTGCCATCTCCTCCCCAGGACAATGTATGTGTTTTGTAAAGCACGTGGTAATGAAACGCATCACATTTTTCATTCCAGCAGATGGCACATGACAAGGATTTGTAGTAATACAAAGCATTACATTTTCTATTCCAGCAGATGGTGCATCGCACACTTTAGCACTGGTTTTTGCAAATCCCATGCCAAATGACGTATAACAGAGACAGAGCAAGTGAACGGACACACAAAGACAAATAGACATTTGTCCTTTTATTAAGGTGGATACAGCTTCATAAAACCGTGACTTTTCCAGTTCCAGCTCCCCAGTATCCCATCCCAATTTTTTTCAGGGAGACTCTGGTCCTTTTTTTAAGGTGGATATATGTGTGTAGAGAATATTATTGTTG
>NC_041403.2:6363975-6391475 GCF_900747795.2 Erpetoichthys calabaricus | reverse complement strand
GAGTGTATTTATAGA
Source organism: Erpetoichthys calabaricus (assembly GCF_900747795.2). Classification (NCBI taxonomy): domain Eukaryota; kingdom Metazoa; phylum Chordata; class Cladistia; order Polypteriformes; family Polypteridae; genus Erpetoichthys; species Erpetoichthys calabaricus. Next base: position 6,391,460 of record NC_041403.2, on the reverse strand, counting down.
TGATGACGACTGGCTTCTCAATTTAGATTCCCAAGCACTATCTTCTTGGAGCTCTTGATATCATTTTAAGATGAAATGCAGTAAAGTATGTATATTGCATTATGCAGATAAATTTTTAAGTTTATTTAAATTATGTATACTGCTAATAATTAAACGTGTGGGCATGGTGGCATGGCTAGAGCGATGAGCTGGCACCTCGTTCAGGGATTATTCCTGCCTCGTGCTGTATGCTTGCTGGAATTGGCGCGACCCTGGATGGAGAGATGGATGGAATAATTAAACATGTGTGGCTGAGTTACTTTGTTATGTTTTATTTTTGTGAACATTCTCAAAACTATTTTTTTTTTAATACTGAAATGCTTCTGTTTTATATATTATGAGTTTTGTATAATGTGAATCCAATCAATGCATCTTTTGTATAATAGTTCCTGTTTGCCTGTTGTAGCGGTGGGCTTTAATTAATGAGACAGCCATAGTACGCACATGCAGCGTACAGCAGACTCCTGGATGACGCTTTTGCAGGTAAGGCGTTTCTCAATATTCTCCGTCTTGTTTAATTTGACAAGTTTTGAAGTAGTGTATTCTCTCTGAAACTGCATGGAATCATCACGTCATGTGGTTATTGATGTGTCTTGAGGTTCTGTCGTCACTTTTGGTCGGCAGAAATGGATTTTAAAAGTGTTTAATTTAATGGAGATCCAGCCTCATTAGCGTATTGTTTGGCTTGCTACAGGAGACTGAGAGAGCGCCTGTCGCTGCGTGTGCTGACTGTGCTCCTTACTGCTTGTCTTGTAGGTATGTTGCAACGTTAATTATTGTCCTTCACTGTTATTGTTTATACGCATTTGTTAGATTTGTATTTATTGTATTTGTTTATATATGTAAAAAAAGAAAAAAAGCTGGAAGACACTTTTGCAGGAGACTGAGAGAGAGCCTGTCGCTGCGTATGCTGACTGTGCCCGTTACTGCTTGTCTTGTAGTTGGATGACGTTATTGCAGAATAAATCCGGATATTGGTGTGTCTGTCTTCTTCCAAATCACCAGCAACCATTTTAAAGCCGCTACACATGTACTATGAAGACATTTCAATATTCCATAAAAGTCTTGAAGAATCGGTGTTCTAAGCTTACAGATGGCTTGGCATTTATTACAGAGATGATTGTGTGGCGATTGGTTACGTGGAGAAAGAAAAGGAAGTACAAAAATTGGGGGTTAGTACATTTGACAGAGACAGTACTGTTGCAATAAATTATTTGATTGAGGGTCGCACACAACACCGCAATCATCTTGCGGGAGGCAGGAACAATCTCTGGACAGGACACCAGCTTGTCTCTACCACTGCGCAACCGTGCCATCATGTTTAATACATGTTTTAATTTCTATCATCATGAAAATGATATCAAGTATACATCTTAGTATTTGCATTGTTCAGAGAGCTGTAAAATCATGAATGTAATGTATTCTGTGTCCTGTCAGCATACGTGAAAGCCCATTTAAGAAGCACATAGGGATACACAAACGTAGAGTACATAGGAGAACACAGAATTTGAAGCATTTAACGTTCTACTTTAGTTACAATGGGATCTGAGAAACTCTGTTAATTAAACATTGATTTAAAGATGAAGCTTACGACATTCTACTTTAATGACAAAATAAACTACGAGAATAAAGTGGACATTCAGTCTTTTTTTCCCACTGTGTCCCTATTTTTTTTTCTTTTCTCTGTACCCTAATACATTTCTTTCTGTATGAAACTCTACGGTGGGCTGCGACTCACCTTTTCACAGCGACTTTTATACCTTACGCCTTCTTTTTTTATTTCGGGCACTGTGCGACTTTCTGAACTCAAACTTTCGAGTGTCTCCGCCATTGTGTATCACACGATCGACTTCCTTTTTTTGCTTGTACCACTGCTTAAGCCAACAAATAGTATGTTTTTCCTTTGCCTCCACTTCGCATTGAGTGAAATGCTTTTTTTCATGTGCTTTTGCCATTGTCTTTTAACCAAACACTGAATGGGAAAAGCGGTATTTATATTGATTTGTATATTAAAATAAGCAAAATTCTGGGAGGAGTCGGGGTGGGACGGCAGGCACGTTTGTTACTTTTCACGCTGACCGGGATTTATGGAGCTGAAGTTTGTGGAAGCTGGCGTACGCACGGTTTTGTGCATCAGAATTTTTTTGTGTATATGCACATTTCCACTTTTCTCCATACGCCGTGTTTTAGGGTGAGTTCTACGCACAGCGTTATACATGAAGCCCCTTGTCACCACGATACAAAAAAGACGTAGCGGAATTTGAGGGTGGCGGAGGAGATCAACCAGGGGCACTATGGGACTTAAGGACAGGTCCTACTCTGACAGACTCAGAGAATTAAACCTGTTTAGTCACGAGTAGAGGAGACGGCATGGGAACCTCATTCAGGTCTTCAGAATCCTCAAAGGATTCATTGATGAAGTAGATACAACTTAGTGGTGATTCACATAATCAAGAACACCAGTGGAAATAAAAATGAAGCACACTTAGGACTGAAGCCAGGAAGCATTTCTTTATGTCAAGAGTTGTGGGAATCTGAACAAAATACTGAGACATGCAGGTGAAGCAGAAACCTGGATAACCTTTAAGAAGGATCTGGAGGAGCTGTTGAAACAGCTTAGATATTAGTGGATCAAACGAGTCTGATGTCTCCTATCATTTGTCAATTTCTTTTACGTTCTTATATTTTAGGTAGGAATTAAACAATATTTACATAAAGCAATATTCACAAACTTCTTCTTTTTCTTTCGGCTGCTCCTGTTAGGGTTTGCCACAGCAGATCATCTTTTTCTATTTCTTCCTTTCCTCTGCATCTTGTTATGTTACACCCATCACCTGCAAATCCTCTCTGACCGCAACCATAAACCTCCTCTTAGGCCTTCCTCTTTTCCTCTTCCCTGGCAGCTCTATCCTTAATATCCTTCTCCCAATATACCCAGCATCTCTCCTCTGCACATGCCCAAAACAACACAATCTGGCCTCTCTGACTTTGTCTCCCAACCGTCCAACTTGAGCTGACCTTCTAATGTTATCATTTCTAATCCTGTCCATCCTCGTCACACCCAATGCAAATCGTATCATCTTTAAATTTGCCACCTCCAGCTCTGTCTTCTGCTTTCTGGTTTGTGCGACCATCTCCATCAACATCAACATAGCTGGTCTCATTACCGTCCTGTAGACCTTTCCCTTTCACTCTCGCTTATACCCGTCTGTCACAAATAACTCCTGACACTCTTCTCCACCCATTCCACCCTGCCTGCACTCTCTTTTTCACCTGTCTTCCACAATCCCCATTACTCTGTACTGTTGATCCCAAGTATTTAAACTCATTCACCTTCACCAACTCTACTCCCTGCAACCTCACCACTCCACAGACCTCCCCCTCATTCACACACATGTATTCTGTCTTGGTGGTCCTACTGACCTTCATTCCCCTCCTGTCTAGAACATATCTCCACCTCTCCAGGGTCTCCTCAATCTGCTCCCTACTCTCACTACAGATCACAATGTCACCAGCAAACATCACAGTCCACGGGGACTCCTGTCTAATCTCGTCTGTCAATCTGTTCATCACCATTGCAAATAAGAAAGGGCTCAGAGCCGATCCCTGATGTAATCCCACCTCTGTCACACCTACTGCAGACCTCAATACTGTCACACTTCCCTCGTACATATCCTGTACAACTCTAACGTACTTCTCTGCCACTCCCGACTTCCTCATACAATACCACAGCTCCTCTCTAGGCACCGTGTCATAAACTTTCTCCAGGTTCACAAAGATGCAATGCGACTCCGTCTGGCCTTCTCTCTACTTCTCCATCAACATCCTCAGAGCAAACATCACATCTGTGGTGCTCTTTCTTGGTATGAAACCACACTGCTGCTCACTAATCATCACCTCCCTTCTTAACTGAGCTTCCACTACTCTTTCCCATAACTTCGTGCTGTGGCTCATCAATTTTATCCCCCTGTAGTTACTGCAGTCCTGCACGTCCCCCTTATTTTTAAATATCAGCACCAGTACACTTCTTCTCCACTCCTCAGGCATCCTCTCACTTTCCAAGACTCCATTAAACAAGCTGGTTAAAAGCTCCACTGCCATCTCTCTTAAACATCTCCATGCTTCCACAGGTATGTCATCTGGACCAACAGCCTTCCCATTCTTCATCCTCTTTATCGCTGTCCTTACTTCCTCCTTGCTAATCCATTGCACTTCCTGATTCACTATCTCCACATCATCCAACCTCTTCTCTCTCTCATTCTCTTCATTCATCAGCCTCTCAAAGTTCTCTTTCCATCTGCTCAACACACTCTCCTCGCTTGTGAGTACATTTCTATTTTTATCCTTTATCACCCTAACCTGCTGCACATCTTTCCCAGCTTGGTCCTTCTGTCTAGCCAATTGGTAATGGTCCTTTTCTCCCTCCTTAGTGTCCACCCTCTCATACAACTCATTATATTCACAAACATGACATCATAATAAAAGCGCATAAAAAAAAAAGTTAAACATTAACAATAGAAAGTAAAATTCACATAAGGCAGGGAGCAAGCCGTGGTTCTACCCGTAACCGGAGTGAGGACAGATGTTAAAATCTTCTTCTGAGGGGTGAGCCGGTAACTCTGGCAGTGGGCTTACTTCTCCAAAAATGAACGGTCCAGAACAGCTTCACAAAGAACTCTTCATTGTCTCTTAGAAACGTTGCCTTGGAATCCTATTTAGGCTTCTGGGCTCGGTGCCTGGGAAAAAGCTGCTGGCTCAAGAGATGGCACTAGCACTGTACATGCAGTCCTTGCCTCAAAGCCCCCCCACAAGAACTTTTTCATGCTTTTACAAGGTTCCAGGAGAAACAATTCTGCTTTGTACTGCAGCGAATGACCCCAAAATGAATCAACATAAACACATCCATCCCCTGACTACCCCATCCTGCTGTTCATTTGCATGCCAGACTTGTTTTGGTTTCTTTGTTTTCAACTTTTATTTCTTTACTGCAGTAAAGCTCCCATGCCAACTTAGCCCTAGCAACGATTAATCCTGGACATCTAGTAGTTCATGAACCATGACCACCAGTGTAAGGGAACGAACCACAAATTAAAAATAATCAGCATGAAAAATACAACTTCTTTATTTACAGAGCATAAACAGAAAAATGCAATCAAAAAGTAAAAATCAAAGTCCGTGCCATCTCGTCAATAATGGCCAGATGTGTGAATGACAGCTCCGGACTGCAGTAAAGAAATTTTGAGGCATCAACAGGGTCGACCCTTTTATTGTCTGGAGATAGAAAATTAGTCAAAAGTTAATGAAAAATAAAACTTATTGATGCGTGTCCCTTCAAGGGAGAATTCACAGCCATGTGAAGATGTAGTCGCTCTGATGCTCCGTCCTGAGAGTTACTCTGGCCAGTAATGATGGGCGGGGTTTAATGGCAGCTGGACCAGGAGGGGCGGGGTTAAATGCCTCACCGGTTGAAGTGAGGTAACGGGGAAATGACAGTGTTAACAATAGGACCCCCTCTCATCTCACAAGGGTATTACATACCTGGACTGAGCCTGTAAGGTGGTCCTCCAACACATTAAAAATAACAAAGAAAGATAGCAAGCTATATCTAATCTATCCTTTTATCCATCCATCCATCCATCCTCTTCCGCTTATCCGAGGTCGGGTCGCGGGGGCAGCAGCTTGAGCAGAGATGCCCAGACTTCCCTCTCCCCGGCCACTTCTTAAAGCTCTTCCGGGAGAATCCCGAGGCGTTCCCAGGCCAGCCTGGAGACATAGTCCCTCCAGCGTGTCCTGGGTCTTCCCCGGGGCCTCCTCCCGGTTGGACGTGCCCGGAACACCTCACCAGGGAGGCGTCCAGGAGGCATCCTGATCAGATGCCCGAGCCACCTCATCTGACTCTTCTCGATGCGGAGGAGCAGCGGCTCTACTCTGAGCCCCTCCCGGATGACTGAGCTTCTCACCCTATCCTTAAGGGAGAGCCCAGACACCCTGCGGAGGAAACTCATTTCGGCCGCTTGTATTCGCGATCTCATTCTTTCGGTCACTACTCATAACTCATGACCATAAGGTGAGGGTAGGAACATAGATCGACCGGTAAATTGAGAGCTTCGCCATATGGCTCAGCTCCTTTTTCACCACGACAGACCGATGCAGAGCCCGCATCACTGCGGACGCCGCACCGATCCGCCTGTCGATCTCACGCTCCATTCTTCCCTCACTCGTGAACAAGACCCCAAGATACTTGAACTCCTCCACTTGAGGCAGGATCTCGCTCCCAATCCTGAGAGGGCACTCCACCCTTTTCCGGCTGAGGACCATGGTCTCGGATTTGGAGGTGCTGATTCTCATCCCAGCCGCTTCACACTCGGCTGCGAACCGATCCAGAGAGAGCTGAAGATCACGGCCCGATGAAGCAAACAGGACAACATCATCTGCAAAAAGCAGTGACCCAATCCTGAGCCCACCAAACCGGACCCCCTCAACGCCCTGGCTGCGCCTAGAAATTCTGTCCATAAAAGTTATGAACAGAATCGGTGACAATGGGCAGCCCTGGCGGAGTCCAACTCTCACTGGAAACAGGTTCGACTTACTGCCGGCAATGCGGACCAAGCTCTGACACCAGTTGTACAGGGACCGAACCGCCCTTATCAGGGGGTCCGGTACTCCATACTCCCGGAGCACCCCCCACAGGATTCCCCGAGGGACGCGGTCGAACGCCTTTTCCAAGTCCACAAAACACATGTAGACTGGTTGGGCGAACTTCCATGCACCCTCCAGGACCCTGCTAAGGGTGTAGAGCTGGTCCACTGTTCCGCGACCAGGACGAAAACCACACTGTTCCTCCTGAATCCGAGGTTCGACTATCCGACGGACCCTCCTCTCCAGAACCCCCGAATAGACTTTTTCAGGGAGGCTGAGGAGTGTGATCCCTCTGTAGTTGGAACACACCCTCCGGTCCCCCTTCTTAAAGAGGGGGACCACCACCCCGGTCTGCCAATCCAGAGGCACTGTCCCTGATGTCCATGCGATGTTGTAGAGACGTGTCAACCAAGACAGTCCTACAACATCCAGAGCCTTGAGGAACTCCGGGCGTATCTCATCCACCCCCGGGGCCCTACCACCAAGGAGTTTTTTGACCACCTCGGTGACCTCAGTCCTAGAGATGGGGGAGCCCACCTCCGAGTCCCCAGGCTCTGCTTCCTCATTGGAAGGCATGTTATTGGGATTGAGGAGGTCTTCGATGTACTCCCCCCACCGACCCACAACGTCCCGAGTCGAGGTCAGCAGCGCACCATTCCCACCATACACAGTGTTGACACTGCACTGCTTCCCCCTCCTGAGACACCGAACGGTGGACCAGAATCTCCTCGAAGCCGACCGAAAGTCGTTCTCCATGGCCTCCCCAAACTCCTCCCATGCCCAAGTTTTTGCCTCAGCAACCACCAAAGCTGCATTCCGCTTGGCCTGCCGGTACCTATTAGCTGCCTCCAGAGTACCACAGGACAAAAGGGACCGGTAGGACTCCTTCTTCAGCTTGACGGCATCCCTCACCGCCGGTGTCCACCAACGGTTTCGGGGATTGCCGCCACGACAGGCACCGACTACCTTACGGCCACAGCTCCGGTCAGCCGCCTCAACAATAGAGGCACGGAACATGGCCCATTCGGACTCAATGTCCCCCACCTCCCTCGGGATGTGGTCAAAGTTCTGCCGGAGGTGGGAGTTGAAGCTACTTCTGACAGGGGGCTCTGCCAGACGTTCCCAGCAGACCCTCACAACACGTTTGGGCCTACCAGGTCTGACCGGCATCCTCCCCCACCATCGAAGCCCACTCACCACCAGGTGGTGATCAGTTGACAGCTCCGCCCCTCTCTTCACCCGAGTGTCCAAGACATGTGGCCTCAAGTCCGACGACACGACCACAAAGTCGATCATCGAACTGAGGCCTAGGGTGTCCTGGTGCCAAGTGCACATATGAACACCCCTATGCTTGAACATGGTGTTCGTTATGGACAATCCGTGACGAGCACAGAAGTCCAATAACAAAACACCACTCGGGTTCAGATCGGGGGGCTATTCCTCCCAATCACGCCCTTCCAGGTCTCACTGTCATTGCCCACGTGAGCATTGAAGTCTCCCAGCAGTACGAGGGAGTCCCCAGATGGTATGCCCTCTAGCACACCCTCCAGGGACTCCAAAAAGGGTGGGTACTCGGAACTGCTGTTCAGCGCATACGCACAAACAACAGTTAGGACCCGTCCCCCCACCCGAAGGCGGAGGGAGGCTACCCTCTCGTCTACCGGGGTAAACCCCAATGTACAGGCTCCAAGTCGGGGGGCAATAAGTATACCCACACCCGCTCGGCGCCTCTCACTGGGGGCAACTCCAGAGTGGTACAGAGTCCAGCCCCTCTCAAGGAGATTGGTTCCAGAGTCCAAGCTGTGCGTCGAGGTGAGCCCGACTATATCTAGCCGGAACCTCTCAACTTCGCGCACTAGCTCAGGCTCCTTCCCCTTCAGAGAGGTGACATTCCACATCCCAAGAGCCAGCTTCTGTAGCCGAGGATCGGACCGCCAAGGTCCCCGCCTTCGGTTACCACCCAACTCACACTGCACTCAACCTCCTTGGCCCCTCCCATAGGTGGTGAGCTCATGGGAAGGGGGACCCACGTTGCCTCTTCAGGCTGTGCCCGGCCAAGCCCCATGGGTGCAAGCCCGGCCACCAGGCGCTCGCCATCGAGCCCCACCTCCAGGCCTGGCTCCAGAGGGGGGCCCCGGTGACCCGCGTCCGGGCGAGGGAAAACGCCGTCCAAATTTTTTATTCGTCATAGGAGGTTTGTATAACCGCTCTTTGTCTCATCCCTCACCTAGGACCAGTTTGCCTTGGGTGGCCCTACCAGGGGTATAAAGCCCCAGACAACAGAGCTCCTAGGATCATTGGGACACGCAAACCCCTCCACCACGGTAAGGTGGCGGTTTAATCCTTATAATTTTAACTTCCAATGTAACAATAGGCTACATGGCAATAACTCATGGGAAAATTGGAAATTCATGTTAAAGCTGTCTCACATCCAGTTAAGACTACAAAATGACATCAAAAATTCAGAATCAATGTCACCATGATGGGACAGTTAACTTTGTGAGCTGGAATGTTAAAGGCCTGAATCACGAATTAAAGAGAAAGAAAGTATTCTCTCACCTAACTGGTCTAAACGCTAAGATAGTATTTTTACAGGAGACCCACTTATCAAGCAAAGATCAGTTCCTGCTCAAAAAGACTGAACTGGCCAAATGTTCCATTTCAGCTTTACAAAGAAAACTAGAGGTGAGGGACTTCTCATACATAGAACAGTCTCATTTGTAGCATCAGATGTAGTATCTGATCCTGAAGAGAGATATGTGATTGTCATTGGCAACTTATTTAACTATGAAGTAATTTTGATAAATGTTTATGCACCCAATGTCGATGATAGGGAATTCATCCAAAATGTATTTGCATCCATTCCCAATGTGAACACTCATAACATTATAATGTCTGGGAACTATAATTGTGTTTTAAATCCACTCTTAGATAGGTCTCCTGTCACAGGGGGGATGACATCTAACACTGCAAAAACAATTACACAGTTTTTAACTGACCACAACTTATCAGACCCCTGGAGATTTCTAAACCCAAACTCAAGAACATATTCCTTCTACTCACCAGTGCATCATTGCTACTCAAGAATTGATTATTTCTTTATAGATAATAATTTCTTGCCTGCGATTAAATCTTGCAAGTACGACGCTATTGTTATTTCTGACCATGCCCCTCTGATCTTGGAGCTGAAGTCATTATGCCCCACATACTCATCTTGCAGATGGCGTCTTAACCCACTTCCATTAGCAGATGAGAACTGTACAGAATTTATATCAAAACAAATCGGTTTCTTCCTAGAGACAAATACATCCTCAGAGGTCTCTGCAGAAATACTCTGGGAAACTCTAAAGGCCTTCTTAACTCTTTTAGGGCTAATTTTTTTTTTGTTTCTTTTCTCCCAGGGCTGAATATTTTTCCAAAAACTAACATTTTTTAAAAAAGAACACAAAGCAATTGTTTAACATATCAAATCAACAAAAAATATTTACTTTTGACAAATGTTACTGTCTTGCATGTTGTATGAGGCTGCATACTCTATGATTTCACATACATATCACATACATTTTACACAGCAAAGTCTGATCTCGCTCAAAGCAGCCAATTTCAGTCATTGCCACATTGCACTCCTTACAATACGTGTTGCTTTGGTGCCTATTTTTCAATTGTCTGTTGCTGTACTTTCTAACATATATTGTTAGTGTGTACTGTAGAGAGACAAGTCACCCATTTGCCATCATGCCATGCCACTGCCACCAAGTTTTCTGCCTGCATGAAAACCGTATTGTCACCTCTTTTCATCTTCTGAAACTTTATGAACTTTATGTATGGCATTATAGCCTGGCTCACCCCATGGGATTTGCTTCTGTTTATTACAGAAGTGAATAAAACTTTGCAGCAGCACGTACCTAAGCCACCTGGGGACAAAACACGTTTGGACCAATGCTCCCTGAAGTTATATCACCAATTCTGTCCCATCTCTATTTGTAATGCCACAGCGCGCTTCATCTCGTCTTTCGTTGTGGGTTTCCACTTTGAAAAACGAGAATGTGATGCAAACGCAGCCCGCGATTCAAAAAAAATCTCTGCCTACCTGTTTGTCTCGTCTGACAGTAGCTGAAAAGCAGCATCAGGAGAGAGCAGCCTGAAGTACAGCAGCTGGTGATCTGTCGTGTCCAACAGCAAGCCATGCCGTCTTGTAAACTCCGGTAGCCAGATCGGCTCTCAACGGATCAATGTCTGTGTATTTATCCCATGCGAACCTTGCCGTAGATGCATCGGCTGCGCGAAGGCACGCAACTGGCAGCAGATCCGCTGGCGCGGCATCGGCTGGTGTCTGATCAGCTGATGCCTGCTTCTAACTCTCTTGCTCGATCTCCTGATCACTGCCAATAAAGTCCGATTCTGAAAAATCAAGAGTCCGACTCCGCGATAATGCGCAAATGCGCATAATGCGAGTGTTTTCTTTTCTGCACTTGCTTCTCTGCCTTTTCACATGTCGGTGCCATCTTGCCTGTTTACATTTTGCAGCTCACGCACACGCAATGTTTATTTGCCGAGTCAACTAGTCTAGCATTCCTCCAAGCACAGAGGGAATGCCTGTGACGTGATAGTGAGATTTGTCGCCATTAACAGCTGATTGTCGCCCCCTATCCCTGGATGTCGACTTTTGTCGACATTCGCCTTCAACCCCTCCTGTCGACAAAAGTCGACATCCGCCCTAAAAGAGTTAAGAGGACAGATTATTTCATATCTTTCCCACAGAAATAAATTAGAAACCAAGAAGGTATCAGAGCTAACCAGCAAAATTACTAGAATAGATTGAGAACATGCCAGGTGTCTAAGTGAAGCTCTTCATAGGAAAAGATAGGCTCTGCATTCAGAACTCAACCTCTTAACAACTAAAGAAACTGAACAACTCATTTTTAAATCAAGACATCATTACTATGAACACGGAGATAAAGCTAATAAGCTCTTAGCTCAACAAATCCACAAGCAAGAAGTTTGCAATACAATCCCAGCAATCACCAACACGAACGGAGATAAACTCATTGACCATAAAAATATAATGCCCACATTTAGAGACTACAATAAATCCATATATTCTACTGAGTTCAAAGAAGACAAAACACAATCTAATGCATTTCTGGATACATTACAGATACCACAAATAGATACATTTATTGCAGAATAATTGGATAAACCTCTGGTGCTATCAGATTACTAGATGCTATAAAGTCACTTCAGAGCGGGAAAGCAGCAGGCCCTGATGGCTTCCCTGTTGGATTTTATAAGAAATTCTCCACTTAGCTAGCTCCCCTCTTATTAGCAACATTTATAGAAGCTAGAGACAATCAAATTTTACCTCAAACTTTTCGCCAAGCATTAATCACCGTCTTTCCAAAACAAAACAAGGCCTTATTACAATGTGCATCATACAGACCTATTTCACTTCTGAATAATGATGTTAAGATACTCTCCAAAGTACTAGCTAGAAGGATGGAGAAAGTGTTGCCTTCGGTAATATCACAAGATCAAACTGGATTTTTTAAAGGCCGACACTTAGCTTTCAATCTCCGACGCCTGTTTAATGTAATATACTCACCTGCAGAGTCAAACACCCCGGAGTTATTATTATTGTTGGATGCAGAAAAAGCATTTGATATGATTGAATGGAAGTATCTTTTCATTGCATTAGATAAATTTGGGTTTGGCCCAAACATTTGTGCATGGATCAAACTACTGTATACCAATCCAGAAGCTTTAGTTTGTATTAACAACATTTGCTCAGACAACTTTAAACTAGTCCAAGCTGTGCGTCGACGCACAGCTTGGACTCTGGAACCAATCTCCTTGAGAGGGGCTGGACTCTCTACCACTCTGGAGTTGCCCCCGGTGAGAGGCGCCGAGCAGGTGTGGGTATACTTATTGCCCCCCAACTTGGAGCCTGTACATTGGGGTTTACCCCGGTGGACGAGAGGGTAGCCTCCCTTCGCCTTCGGGTGGGGGGACGGGTCCTAACTGTTGTTTGTGCGTATGCACCGAACAGCAGTTCGGAGTACCCACCCTTTTTGGAGTCCCTGGAGGGGGTGCTAGAGGGCATACCTTCTGGGGACTCCCTCGTTCTGCTGGGAGACTTCAATGCTCACGTGGGCAATGACAGTGAGACCTGGAAGGGCGTGATTGGGAGGAATGGCCCCCCTGATCTGAACCCGAGCGGTGTTTTTGTTATTGGACTTCTGTGCTCGTCACGGATTGTCCATAACGAACACCATGTTCAAGCATAGGGGTGTTCATATGTGCACTTGGCACCAGGACACCCTAGGCCTCAGTTCGATGATCGACTTTGTGGTCGTGTCGTCGGACTTGCGGCCACATGTCTTGGACACTCGGGTGAAGAGAGGGGCGGAGCTGTCAACTGATCACCACCTGGTGGTGAGTTGGCTTCGATGGTGGGGGAGGATGCCGGTCAGGCGTGGTAGGCCCAAACGTGTTGTGAGGGTCTTCTGGGAACGTCTGGCAGAGCCCCCTGTCAGAAGTAGCTTCAACTCCCACCTCCGGCAGAACTTCGACCACATCCCGAGGGAGGTGGGGGACATTGAGTCCGAATGGGCCATGTTCCGTGCCTCTATTGTTGAGGCAGCTGACCAGAGCTGTGGCCGTAAGGTGGTCGGTGCCTGTCGTGGCGGCAATCCCCGAACCCGCTGGTGGACACCGGCGGTGAAGGATGCCGTCAAGCTGAAGAAGGAGTCCTACAGGACCCTTTTGTCCTGTGGGACCCCGGAGGCAGCTGATAGGTACCGGCAGGCCAAGCGGAATGCGGCTTTGGTGGTTGCTGAGGCAAAAAACTCGGGTGTGGGAGGAGTTTGGGGAGGCCATGGAGAATGACTTTCGGACGGCTTCGAGGAGATTCTGGTCCACCATCCGGCATCTCAGGAAGGGGAAGCAGTGCAGTGTCAACACTGTATATGGTGGGGATGGTGCGCTGCTGACCTCGACTCGGGACGTTGTGGGTCGGTGGGGGGGAATACTTCGAAGACCTCCTCAATCCCATTAACATGCCTTCCAATGAGGAAGCAGAGCCTGGGGACTCAGAGGTGGGCTCCCCCATCTCTGGGACTGAGGTCACCGAGGTGGTCAAAAAACTCCTTGGTGGCAGGGCCCCGGGGGTGGATGAGATACGCCCGGAGTTCCTCAAGGCTCTGGATGTTGTAGGACTGTCTTGGCTGACACGCCTCTGCAACATCGCATGGACATCAGGGACAGTGCCTCTGGATTGGCAGACCGGGGTGGTGGTCCCCCTCTTTAAGAAGGGGGATCGGAGGGTGTGTTCCAACTACAGAGGGATCACACTCCTCAGCCTCCCCTGGAAAAGTCTATTCAGGGGTCCTGGAGAGGAGGGTCCGTCGGATAGTCGAGCCTCGGATTCAGGAGGAACAGTGTGGTTTTCGTCCTGGTCGCGGAACAGTGGACCAGCTCTATACCCTTAGCAGGGTCCTGGAGGGTGCATGGGAGTTTGCCCAACCAGTCTACATGTGTTTTGTGGACTTAGAAAAGGCATTCGACCGTGTCCCTCAGGGAATCCTGTGGGGGGTACTCCGAGAGTATGGGGTACCGGCCCCCCTGATAAGGGCTGTTCAGTCCCTGTACGATCAGTGCCAGAGCTTGGTCCGCATTGCCGGCAGTAAGTCGAACCCGTTTCCAGTGAGAGTTGGACTCCGCCAGGGCTGCCCTTTGTCACCGATTCTGTTCATAACTTTTATGGACAGAATTTCTAGGCGCAGCCAGGGTGTTGAGGGGGTCCGGTTTGGTGGGCTCAGGATTGGGTCACTGCTTTTTGCAGATGATGTTGTCCTGTTTGCTTCATCAGGCCGTGATCTTCAGCTCTCTCTGGATCGGTTCGCAGCCGAGTGTGAAGCGGCTGGGATGAGAATCAGCACCTCCAAATCCGAGACCATGGTCCTCAACCGGAAAAGGGTGGAGTGCCCTCTCAGGGTTGGTAGCGAGATCCTGCCCCAAGTGGAGGAGTTCAAGTATCTCGGGGTCTTGTTCACGAGTGAGGGAAGAATGGAGCGTGAGATCGACAGGCGGATCGGTGCGGCATCCGCAGTAATGCGGGCGTTGCATCGGTCTGTCGTGGTGAAAAAGGAGCTGAGCCGCAAGGCGAAGCTCTCAATTTACCAGTCGATCTATGTTCCTACCCTCACCTATGGTCATGAGCTATGGGTAGTGACCGAAAGAACGAGATCGCGAATACAAGCGGCTGAAATGAGTTTCCTCCGCAGGGTGTCTGGGCTTTCCCTTAAAGATAGGGTGAGAAGCTCAGTCATCCGGGAGGGGCTCAGAGTAGAGCCGCTGCTCCTCCGCATCGAGAGGAGTCAGATGAGGTGGCTCGGGCATCTGATCAGGATGCCTCCTGGACGCCTCCCTGGTGAGGTGTTCCAGGCACGTCCAACCGGGAGGAGGCCCCGGGGAAGACCCAGGACACGCTGGAGGGACTATGTCTCTCGACTGGCCTGGGAACGCCTTGGGATTCTCCCGGAAGAGCTAGAAGAAGTGGCCGGGGAGAGGGAAGTCTGGGCATCTCTGCTCAAGCTGCTGCCCCCGCGACCCGACCTCGGATAAGCGGGAGACAATGGATGGATGGATGGAACTTTAAACTAGAACATGGCACCAGACAAGGATGCCCCTTGTCACCACTGCTATTTGCAATCACCATTGAACCACTGGCAGTTCACTGTCGAAATGCTTCTCAAATAAGCACCAGGTCTCGGTGGCTTTCAAACCACAAAGCATGATACGGCAAAAATTGGTTCACCCCAAGGATCGGGTGCCCCCAACAGAGTAATATAGTTTACTCAGTTAAGTGCCAAGAGGATTGCTGTGAATCATACATTGGGGAAACTAAACAACCACTGGCAAAGTGGATGGCACAAAACAGAAGAGCTACCTCGTCAGGCCAGGACTCCGCTGTCTATTTACATCTACAGGACAGTGGTCACTCTTTCAGTGATGAAGATGTGCACATCCTGGACAGGGAGGAACACTGGTTTGAGCGAGGAGTCAAAGAGGCCATTTATGTGAAAAAGGAACGGCCATCTCTGAACTGAGGAGGGGGCCTAAGGGTACATCTTTCACCATTTTACAATGCGGTGATTGCAGCCATTCCCCAACTCTCTGTGAATGGTACTCATGGCCATTGATCAATGGATAATTTGCATATCATTGATCACACGGCCCATTGTTAGTCAATGGTGCTAGTTTGGTCATTATGCAAAAGTACTGTTTATAATGTTGGAGAAACCTGCAGTCAACTGAGACTGAGGAAGTCACTTGGATGAGTGATGAAACGTATCGGTAAAAAAGAAACTAGGTCCAGATGAACTGAATCAACTTTCTGGAAAGTGTTTTGTATTTTTTGTATCTGACACCCTCATACACCTTTATCGTAAGAGCATCTGTCTATCTACGACTGAGCAATCTATCAGAAGAAAATATGAAGCTGGTTTTAAATTAAAAGTTGTTGAAGTGGTGAAAGAAATTGGTAACTGCTCTGCTGCAACAAAATTCAATGCGTCTGAGAAACTGGTGAGAGATTGGAGGAGGCAAGAAGGTGTAAAAATAATAATAAAAATAAGTGTCGTATTTTTGAACAGGCGTATAAGTCGAGGTCTGATTTTATGATTGGTTTGTCGGGTTTTGAGACCCAACTTATATGCGAGTATGAAGACGCAAAATTTTAACCGAAAATGAACTTTGAAAGTTGTTCTTATTTCCATAGGTGTTTGAATAATCTCCCAAATACTATAAAATGTCAGTAAATGTGTCAAGAACAACCAGAAAAGAAATAATTGTTATGAAATATTTAAACTGCTTCTTCATTTTGGGTTAGTTTTGTTAAATAAATAATGAAGTGGTGTCATACAGTATGCCATGTGTTGTTGTTCATCTGAGGTTATATTTACCTCATTGTAAGACCTGCTAAGGACCTGATGACTTTTATGATGCCCTGATATGTAAAACCTTAGAACTGAAAGAGGGTCTACTTTCTGTTTCACATGGCTGTATGTAGACGTGCACCGTTGGGCAAACTCCGCTCTGTTCCACTCCGCTAAGTACCCCCTTGTAACTTTTTACCGGGGTCCTTCTACTTTCTTTCAGCTTCTTCTCATACTAATAAACTTTCATTCATTCACAGTGTCAGACCTCCACGACCTGCAGGGCTCACCATCTCCTAGTCGTGCATGCCCCACGCTGCTTAGCAGAGCCTGAAATAGAGCCTGAAACGCCTGCACCTCTGCCAAAAGGTAAATAAGTAAAACTATTTACACATGAAAAGATAAGGCAGTAAATCATTAGCTATATTCTCCCAACTGACCTGACCTGACCCGTCACAAACCAATAAAAAGTGTTCACCCCCTGGAACATTTTCACATTTTATTCCCATGCAACATTTAATTTCAATTAATGAGCAACTGAAAAAAAGAGTGTGTAGTTAATATAGCCTTTGTCGATTTTCGCAAAGTGTTCGACTCAGTTGATCGAGCTGCCCTGTGGGATATAACTGAGAGTTCGCGGGATCTCCTCGAGGTTACACTGGTACTGTGAGTGCTGTGCAGAGTGGAGGCAGACAGTCTACGTTCTTCCCAGTTGATTCTGGGGTCCGTCAGAGGTGTGTTCTGCTCCTACTTTGTTCAGTGCTTGTCCCGCCCAGGCATGGGCCCCCAATTGAAGTTTGTAAACCAGTTTATGAGGAAGGCCAGAAAGTATAGAATTGCAATCATCAATGCGAGATTTGCCTTTACCTTTACTTGTACTGGAACAATGGCAAGGACTCTGTCTGTGTCTCCGGCCTATTCTTGATTTTCTGTGTCCACAAATCCACTGATCACTGCTGGGTTAGTTTCCTCTGGACCCCCTTCTTTATCTGTTGCTTTATTTTTAGTTTTTATGTGCAGCAGTGTGGGGCGTATCAATGAACAGACTGGCCAACATAATTTCTCCTCACAGGAATTTACTTCAAGCCGCTAAAGCACAGGCCCTCGGCGAATGTCCAACGTTTCTTTATGAACTTACTTCTGAAGTTTTTGACACTGATCCATTATACGGACGTAAAAAGGCAAGGCTTATTAAATACAACAATTGGAGTGATTTGCCCTCTTCTGCTTGAGCGTAAATCTGTCCCGACAACCTTGTGGCCGCTCACTTGCGTTGCTGCGGTGATAAAGTTTCTTTAATTCCCTGTTTTCTCTGACTGAATTCTAACGGAGACTTTGTTTGCTCTTTGTTTTAATCCCTAAACAAAGCGTGTGATGTAATTTTAGATTGTTTGTTAACAAACTCCACAATGTCTTTAGATTTAGTCCTGTGCTTTTGTTTCTCTTGAATATCGCAGACCACATTCCTCCACTTCTCCCTCAACTTATATGGCACCTTAGAAACACTTGCACGCATATTAGTGTTACATATACTGTTAATGGATCTACTTTTCATGGAGTATGTATACTGCTAACCATTATGTGTATGTATGCAGATTGATATAAGTTCTCTTGTGAATACAATAAAAAGAAAAACATAGAAAGCGGTTACCTCACAGCATTTCTGTATTTTATATAAGGTAGAATGTTGTAAGACACAACAATTAGATAGATAGATAGATAGATAGATAGATAGATAGATAGATAGATAGATAGATAGATAGATAGATAGATAGATAGATAGATAGATAGATAGATAGATAGATAGATAGATAGATAGATAGATAGATAGATAGATAGATAGATAGAAGGCACTATATAATAGATAGATAGATAGATAGATAGATAGATAGATAGATAGATAGATAGATAGATAGATAGATAGATAGATAGATAGATAGATAGATAGATAGATAGATAGATAGATAGATAGATAGATAGATAGATAGATAGATAGATACTTTATTAATCCCAAGGGGAAATTAGTAGCATCATCCATCTCTTATAGATATTCTGTGGAAAGATCAGCCTCGACCCAGACAGACACTGACTCACAATGTCCTGAAAGCACACACTGTAGCCGCCAAAGTATAAGGCGAGATCAAGCGGGTTAAACACGTGCCGAAAGAAATCTCTCAGTCCAAAAGTTTGTTTTAAAAATATTTAGTGAAAGTTAAAAGCAAATAATCCACACAAGAATAAAGAAAAAAGTAGTTACACACGTAGAATAAAAGGCAAAAAAAGGAAAAATGTATCTTCTGTAAACTTAGCTTTTCTTAAGAAACTTTAGTTATTTCTGTACTTAAAAGTTCTTTACTTCTTCTTCTATACTTAAAGATTCTTAGCTTCTTCTTCTGTACGCTTTAAACATACGGAACAGCACTTAAATATGCAGCGTTTTCTTAGAGTTACTTTACACACTCAAAGGTCCATAGGCCCGTCGGCACGGGCACGGTTTAAAACCTTGTGCCCTCTGCACCTTACACATGGCAAGGCTGGTCACTAACTGAGAATAATGTTTAGTCAGAGCTGTTAGAAATGGCAAGAATATACCAATTAATTTCTACTTATGAGGGTTATAGAAACCTCCCATAGATTATGCATTGTCATCTAGTAAAATATTTATGAATCTTATATAACTACTCACAATGTCCTTAAAGCACACACTTTAATTTTCAGTTCTGCACACAACACCAAACAGTGCCCAAGCCAACAACAATATTCACGGTCTTTTCTTTGACTCTCTTTTCTTTCTCTTCTGCCGCCTCCACTCCTCCCGTCGTAAGCTCTGCCCCTCTGCCTCCCAACTCCAGCTCAGAATGGACGGTTGTCTGCCTCGCCTGCAGCTAATCATTGGCAGGCGCTGGACACGGGCCATCCAATCCCTCGCTTGCTTCTGGGAAGGCTATCCGGTCCTCCACCGCCCCCTCCACCCTTCCCTGAAGTCCGATGGGGGAGACGTGTTTTCAGACGCTCTTCGGCCTGCTCTTTGTCACTTCTTCCGCCGTTGCCTCGCTGTCTCCCAACGGGTCAGTGTGCATCGGCCAAAGACTTGGATCCGGGCAGTCCCCTTTTATGAAACGAGACCAGGGGACAGTAAAGTAAAAGACTTACCTCCCGGATCCTGTCACCTGGGGTATACTTCCGACGGGCATCCGCCACGACAACATGGGTTTGAAAGTTCGCCGCTCTCAAGGCTTGCCTGTTGTCTCTCTCTATCATTAGGCATGGCACTTCCATGGACCTCTGGCAGCTTTAAGGTGAGCCACTGGTTGCTGTGTGTGCGTGCTACGATGCAACGGTGTGTGCCCTCCTGTTCTGCTGTTTCAGGCTGTCCACAAAATTATTTTTTGTGACGGGTCCCTGCCTTTTACCAGGCAGAGTGTCCCATCTGGGATGCCATTGTAGAATAAACGACTGGACAGACAACAAAGGTTTGGGGCAACCACCTGTATAGTTTACCTGACTGCAAAAGGCTTTGGGTTGAGTACAATGTGTACAGGTTCAAGTCCAAAGTAGAATTGTTTAAATATGAAGGATGAGGGGTTTTTATAGTCACTTTCCAGAAAGTGACGTCCTCGGGGCCGAGACAGGAAGGATTTCTCGTATTTGGTTTGCTGAGAGAATAGAGAGAGGTTTAGCGGCCCGGCCTGGCGTTGAATTGACGTTTTCTGGTCCCTTTGGTTGACTCCCAAATTCATTTAATTACAATTCATTATCTGGGATTGCATGACTGCAACTAGTTAGAAAAATTTCTTAGGAATTAAGTGTAGCCCTGTCTTCTGCTTAATGGTGGGGCAGTTTAAAGCTTTATCTGTGTATGCAATTTGTCTCCAAAATGGCTCTTTCAGGAGTCTCTTGGCCTCACAGTAACCCTGCTTGGGGGTTCAAGTGAAGACAACTTTTTCACGAAATCCCTGGGCCGGCCACTGGTGTGCTGCTCCATAAAGTCCAGCCAATCCCTGCTGCTGTTGTCTTCTTTACTTTCTATGCCATGGTCAAATGCTCAGACCAACAGTCAATATTCCAGAGGATCTTCCTTGAAGATGGGACTGCTTTGAGGTTGGTAATGTTAGACCACCTTTGTTGCTTTACTGGTGATTCTGTAATATCCTTCAGGCTTTGCATTACATTACTACAGCAACCAGAGGAGTCATCAGCAGTGTGTTCTTGCTGCACTTCCTGCAGGCATTGCAAGCAATCTTTGCTTCCATTTGGGAGACGGGCGTCATCTCAATTGACTGGAGAACGTGATTTGTCGTCCCAGAGGAATGAAGGTCAGTAGGACCACCAAGACAGAATACATGTGTGTAAATGAGAGGGAGGTCATTGGAATGGTGAGGATGAAAAGAGTAGAGTTGGCGAAGGTGGACGAGTTTAAATACTTGGGATTAACAGTAGAATTGTAGAAGAGAAGTGAAAAAGAGAGTGCAGGCAGGGTGGAGAAGAGAGTCAGGAGTGATATGTGAGAGACGGGTATCAGCAAGATTGAAAGGGAAGGTCTACAGGACGGTAGTGAGACCAGCTATGTTTCAGTATATGGCTTGGAGACGGTGGCACTGACCATAAAGCAGGAGACAGAGCTGGAGGTGGCAGAGTTAAAGATTTTAAGATTTGCATTGGATGTGATGAGGATGGACAGGATTAGAAATGAGGACATTAGAGGGTCAGCTCAGGGTGGACGGTTGGGAGACAAAGACAGAGAGGTGAGATTGCGTTGGTTTGGACATGTGAAGAGGAGAGATGATGAGTATATTGGGAGAAGGGTGCTAAGGATAGAGCTGCCAGGTAAGAGGAGAAGGGAAAGGCCTAAGAGGAGGTTTATGGATGTGATGACAGAGGACATGCAGGTGATGGGTGTAACAGAACAAGATACAGAGGACAGAAAGAAATGGAAGAAGTTGATCCACTGTGGCAACCCCTAACGGGAGCAGCTGAAAGAAGAAGAAGATCTGGAAAGGGAAGGGTGATCGCCTGGATTGTGGCAATTACAGGGGGATAACACTGCTCTCAGTGTCAGGTAAGGCCTCGCCCTTCAATAGGGTCTGTGACAAGGTTATTATAGTTAACGAAAACTAAAATCAAAACTGAAACTATTATTAAAAAAACATTTTCATAAACTGAAATAAAATAATTAACAAAACTGAAATGAAAAACTAAAACTAAACAAAACTATTAAAGTAGCTGGAAAGACAAGCTGAAATAAAATAATAAATTACTAAACATAATTTTAGTTTTGTTTTTGAATTAATTTTCTTGCTGTTAGTTTTTAACCCCTATAACATTTAACTCTATAACTGAAAGCCATTCCACCACGAGCCGCCTGCACGTATTCATGGGTGAATGTTCACACAGCATTTGCAGTGACAGAGCAAGCTGAATACGGGCACGGAAAGCGTGTGAAATAGAAAGTGCCGCCTTTCTTTGCACTTGTTGTATATCAAGATGCAATTCAAACGCCTGAAATCAGAATGTGCTGCTCAACAAAAACTTTACCGTATGGACAGAAAAATCAGCGAGTGAGTAACGTTTCAGTTTATATTCTCAGGTGCCTGTTTTTTGTTGGCATTAATTCACCTGCCACTTCACACTCGAAGTATACAATGTATAGAGAAAGTATAGTAATCATGAAAAAAATTCAACCTCGACATTTTGATGAATCTGGATATTTTAGAACACCCAGAGTCCGAAAATACCGTTTTTTGGAATGATGTCTGTGTGTGTGTATAAACAGGATATCTCAAAAACGTAACTAGACAGATGGATGAAATTTGGCATGTGGTTGTTACACCAAAACTGTTGATCTGTATTAACATTTTATGGCCAAATCCATTAACCGGAAGTGATACTTTTTCCAAACACATAGTCGATTTTTTTTTTTTTATTCATGCAGATGCAGAGTCTGATTTATTCAACTTTACTTTTATAATAATTGTTCAATATATTATTAATTTGATTTGATTTGTTGCTGATGGTTCTTTAATGTACATAATATAATCACTGTCTTGCAGTTTACTCCTCAAATATCCATCCCCATATCTGAGTACACGAGAAAGTCTAGGGGACACCACTCCCAATTTTTGAAAATAAAACGGCGCTGATCAAGAGACTGACTGGGTCATCATACAAGATCGGCTGACCAATCACTTTTCCTTTTAAAATGTCATTTAACAACGAAGCGATACAAACCTTGTAAAATTCCTGAATTGGCAATGTCTCTACTGAACTACAGGTAGGTGGGGGCAGTGCAGGATTTACGTATAAGCTAAATAAGCTATAGCTTAGGGCCCCCAAAACAAATTGTCCGAGTGAGCAATTGTCATATATACTTAAATATACTACAGCATTATTTGTCCCAATCAGGCCCGGCCTTAGGCATAGGCGAAGTAGGCGACTGCCTAGGGCCCCGGCGTCCGGGGGGCCCCGGATCGACTCCTTGGTCTAATTTTCACGCATTTCACAGAGCTTCCAGGGGGGCTCCTGGACCCCCCTTTCATCTAGGGCCCCATAATACCTAAGACCGGGCCTGGGTGGGGGAAGAGAGTCTGCCAACTGGTGAAAAGCTAAACATACTAATTTGTTTTTGTATTTATGCTATATTTATTAATTTATCTTTTTTAGCTCATATTCACAGCTCAAAATACCTGATACTGTGAAAATAATCCAGTAGCAGAATTATGCTTTAAAATGTCTGTTTTTTCAATGTTTCTCTCTGTCTCAAATCAGAAAGTTGAAATATCATATTCTCTTTGTTCTCAATATCAGCCATATCATACATATTGCATACCTGGGATTTTTCCTGCCTTGCAGCCAAACCTGCTGGGATAGGCTCCAGGTTTCCTGTGGTCCTGCTCTGGATAAACAGGTTTAGATAATATATATATTGTTCTTAATCTCAGATGCTGTCTCTGTTGTTTTGTGCCTGTCCATTCTCTTATTACCTGCTCTTGCTCTGCTCATTATGGGTTTACTGTTCTTATGGTGGGCTATTCAAGTCTCGCTGTCCCTAACCTTCACACTACATGCTTGTTTTTCTTTGTTTCCCATGTGGCACCCGGCTGGGATTCCTACCCGGCCGGGACACCCGGGGAGACAGGAGGAGGGCTCATGCCTCCTCCAGACCACGAGGGGGCGACCGCCCTGGTTGTATTGAGGGGCATGGGTACAGGGCTTAGAAGCTCAACCCTGTAGGGGCCCGTGGTCACCGCCAGGGGGGATCCCCCTGCCTGAAGGACCCTGGACCCCAGTACTTCCGCCACACCAGCGGGATTGCCGGTGCACACCTGGAACACATCCAGGTACGGATAAAAGGGGCCGCCTCCCTTCATTCAAGGCTGGAGTCGGGTGGAAGCAGGACAAGGTCGGAGAAAGAGAGAAGGAGGCGGTCTGAAGAAGGCAAAGTGTGGTTGGCCTGGACTTTGGGGGAGATTGGGGTTTGTGGCACAATAATTGTAAATAATAGATAGTGTAAATAAACGTGTGGTAGTGAAATTAACATGTCTGCCTGTCTGTGTCCGGGTCAAGTTCCACACCCTCAATACAGCTAGGCAGGGTCTGCACACTCATTCAAGCCTAAGACCCCTGTTCTTTCTTAACCTCCGTAATTTTCATGGTCACACCTGTCAGGACACAGTAGAATCTCTTTTCTTATTTTTTTATATCTTTCCGGGCCTGCAGGTTCAAATTGTTTGTGCCTGAGATGGAATCAGAGATCAATATGACTGGTAGAAAATAACAAAGCCCAGTGTTTGAGATTTTTTAATGTAATATTGAAGGCATTCGTTATAAGCACATTGTCGTTGGAGCAGGGTATGTTGTGTGTTGTAGACATTTAGAGTAAAAAACCCTCACACCTTAAAATTCACCTAAAGTTCATTACAAACTGGCCTATTCTGGGCAATAAAAAGAAAAGAAATAAAGTGTCAACAGTCAGCGCAGATTTGTTCAGCACAAATGACGTAGAAAATATTTTAAAAAATATAAAATTGTGTAAAATTGTTCATTTTCAGTATCTGGTTTTTCTCAGACAAAAACAAAACCAAATAGTAAAGTGTATTGTAGCAAGCTTTCACTAACATTAAATTCATATTATATTCAAACCTGTTAAGTGTATAATTAATTCTATAGTAGCTCTTTAACCATACTATAATTACTAAAACTAAAACCGAAACTAATATATATATAAAAATAAAATAGAAATGTCTTTGTAAAATAAAAACTAAACTAAAACTAAAAATACATGATGAAGGAAAACTAAAACTAAACTGAATTTCCAAGTAAGGTCAGAAAAAATATAGAAATAAAAACTAATATAAAAAGGCAAAACTATAATAACCTTGGTCTGTGATCACCTTGTCACCTACCACCGACAGGAGCAGTTTGGTTTTACTCCTAAGAAGTCCACCATCGTCCACATCCTGGCACTGAGGTTTCTCATGGAGTGCAAATAGAAATATTGGCAGAGTTTCTATGCAGCCTTTGTTGATTTTCATAAAGCGTTCGACTCAGTTGATAGAGCTGCCCTGTGGGACAACCAGATACTTCACAGGATTCCCTCATGGTGGCTGGATGTCATGGCTGGCCTGTACACTGGTACTGTGAGTGCTGTGCAGAGAGGAGGCAGACCCTCTACGTTCTTCCCAGTTGATTCTGGGGTCCGTCAGGTTGTGTATTCTGCTCCTACTCTGTTCAATGCTTGTATGGACTGGGTGTTTGGGTAGGGTCGTGGCGTCCAGCGTCTGTAGGGCATCTGTTGGTGAAGAGAGATTCATGGATCTTGACTTTATGGACGATGATATGATCTTCACAGAGTCAATGGAGGCTCTTATCTGGCTCTCGAGAGACTGAGTGAGGAGTCAGAGTGTCTGGGCATGCGAGTGTCCTGATAAAAACCAAGATCCAGGCCTTTAATGACCACTCAGGCACAGCCATCAGCAGTGTGTCTGTCTGCGGAGAGAGAGTGCCGACCTCGTCGAGAGGTTTACTTACCTCGGCAGTGACATTCATGTCTCTGGTGAATCTTCCTATGAAGTCAGTGGACGGATTGGGAGAGCATAGAGGGAGTCATGAGGTCACTTTAAAGGGGTGTGTGGTGCTCCTAATATCTCTGCAAAAGGATGAAGGTCCAAGTCTTTAGAGTCCCGGTGCATACTGTTTGTGAGTCATGGATGCTATCCAGTGACCTGAGACGAACACTGGACTCCTTCAGTACTGCGTCTCTTTGGAGAATCCTTGGGTGCTGCTTGTTTGACGTTGTCTGCCCTTAAGTGCACAGAGGAATACTCACATGCTACAGAACACACAGAGCTTGTTTACAGATTTGAAGATGCCACTGATAAGCAGTCTCTGGGATGGACTTCTTCATTTTTCTTGCTTCTTCTCTGCATTGCAATACCTCCTTAATAACATAAAATATTAACTTCCTTCATAAATTCGTGGAATGAAATTGCCCTAGGCTCACACCAACCTTACTGATCCTTATTCATTTCATCCTCTGACACAGCCTGGTGTAATAATTTTCTCACAGAGGTATTTAAGTCATGAAATTCTTCAAACAGTTCTTTAAACTCTGCCAACAGTCTGGTTTTCACCACATCCATATTACCACCATCATCATCCATGACATTAAGCATGTCATTCCTTGTTCATGTACAGCCGTGGCCAAACGTTTTGAGAATTACACCAGTGTTGGTTTCCATAAAGTTTGCTGCTTTAGTGTTTTTAGATCTTTTTGTCAGATGTTTCTATGGTACACTAAAGTAGAATTACAAGCAGTTCAGAAGTTTCAAAGGGTTTTAATGACAATGACATGAACTTTATGCACAGAGTCAATATTTGCAGTGTTGGCCCTTCTTTCTTTTTCAAGACCTCTGCAATTCACCCTGATAGGCTGTAGGTCAGTCAACTTCTGGGCCAAATCCTGACTGATGGCAGCCTGTTCTTGAGAATCAATGCTTGGAGTTTGTCAGAATTGGTGTGTTATTCTTTGTCCACCCACCTCTTGAGGATTGACCACAAGTTGTCCATGGGATTAAAGGTCTGGGGAGTTTCCTGGCCATACACCCCAAATTTTGATGTTTTATTCCCCAGGTTTTTGTTCTCACTTTTG
Source organism: Erpetoichthys calabaricus (assembly GCF_900747795.2). NCBI lineage: Eukaryota > Metazoa > Chordata > Cladistia > Polypteriformes > Polypteridae > Erpetoichthys > Erpetoichthys calabaricus. The sequence goes on along the minus strand of NC_041403.2, from coordinate 6,364,700 downwards.
CCTTATGGCCTGGTGCTCCATCATATTGGTCACCAAACTGTTCTTGGATGGTTGGGAGAAGCTGCTCTCAGAGGATGTTTTTGTCCCATTCTTTATTCATGGCTGTGTTCTTAGGACAAATTGTGAGTGAGCCCTGCACTACCTTGGCTGACATGAATGGTCTCAGGATGCTTTACTGTTGGCCTGACACAGGATTGGCGGTAGTGCCGCTCACCTTTTCTTCTCTGGACGCTCCAAAATATTCTGAAAGGGGATTCATCAGAGAAAATGACTTTCCCCCAGCAGTCATCAGCACTCCAATCCCTGTACCTTTTGCAGAATATCAGTCTGACCCTGATGTTTTTTTTGATTTCTTTATTGACCTTCTTGACACCCACCAGGCCATCCTCCAAAAGTCTTCACCTCACTCACAGAGCAAAAAGGTGTCATTCTCAAAAGTTTTGGCCAAGACTATAGGTTGACCCAATTTAAACCTTCTCGAGTCTATTTGTCTTTCCTCCATAGCCTTGACTGTGTCACACAGCTTAGGAGGCAGGCTAAGAGCTTAATGGAGGGCGGAAAACAAGGAGAGCAGTTGACAAAGTGCACTAACCCATCTTCTTCCTCTTCTGCAGATCACCTAAACATAAACCTGCCTAAAACTCCTCCAAGTTCCTGCACTTCCTCCTAGCCACGCATCCTATTGACCTCACTTCTGCCTTGACCACCCATGGACCCGCCTCTTC